>NC_048238.1:100840048-100918299 GCF_002007445.2 Ailuropoda melanoleuca | reverse complement strand
ATCAAACCAGGGATGTACTGTATGGTGACTAACATAATATAATAAAAAATATTATTATAAAAAAAGAAATAAATATACTCATATATACTAAAAAAATAAAATAAAATAAATTTAATTAACCATTTAATTCAAATAAATACAATTCCTTGTTTGAAGGAATCAATTCGTGAACAAATTCGAGTTGTACTCGGGCAGTGAATGCTCACCTTCTTTTGTAAGAGATGGTGAACACACAAAGCCTGAGACGAGTGCTGAGTAAATCATAATTGATAAGACCCAGTCCCTTCCTGCAAGGAGCTAGAGACTACTGCAACGAGTCTATCGAGAAGGGAGAGAGAGAGAATGTCATTCAAATAGTGCGCAATAGTGCAGTGATAAAGAAATGCTCGTGTGTCATGACAGCACATATGGAGATCATTGGAATCCAGACTGGAGATGTCAGGGAAAGCTTCCTGAAGAAGGCAAAACTGAGTGACAGCATAAACAAGAGCCCAGAGGTGACAACCAGCAGGGTAAGTTTAGGTAAGATTAGGGCAGTTTGATGTTCCTAGACTGTAGAATTGAAGCAGAGGTGGCAAGTTTTATTTGGAAGTATTTAATATGTGTATATACACAGGTTAGTATATATACATATATTTCCTTGCTTTGTCATTTAGAGAGCCTAGAAGCAATAACACGCTAGTAACAAAGAGTACATGTAGCATGCAGATCTGGGTTTCTAATACTATTCTCCAATAAACGGAACCAGGGCTCTCTGGAGAAATGGCTCATTCCAGAACTGGGGCAAGAAACATTCAAGATGATACTGAAGTATCTTATAAGCACCAGAAAGTAAGAAGGTACTCCAAAGAAATGAAGGGATGGAGGGAGGGAAGGATGAAGGGAGAGAAGGATCAAGATGGCAGAATAGGTCATCCTGACTTCAGTATCCATAAACAACATTACCTTGTTGAAAATTCCAGAACCTGGAGGTGAGGCTGAAGCATCCCTTTGGATCACAGGGAGCAAGAAAAACTGTATTAGAAGGGTAAGGGGAAAGGAATCGTCTTGACTGCATCCTCCAAGGACAGTACAGTGTGGCACTAGGAGGGTCCCCTTGGGCCTATGGTTTCTACACTGGGAAAAAGAGAGCCCAAGGCAGACATTCAGCTTCCCCAGCAAGGCAGGATGCGCCCTGGGAGGCCCAGTTGGATCTTGCCCCACAAGGATCACTGGGGGAACTGGTGAGACTGAACTACTGGGGATTAAATAAAGATGGAGAAGGGGATGGAACTTACAGAAATGAGCCCACAGATCTTGATGGACCATATTCTTATTAGCAGCAATACTCAAGCAGAGATCACAGCCAGTGGCTCTGCATATGTGCAGAGCCAAACCACTGTATCTAATTGGTCAGAGAGCTCAGTTGACAGTTCGGCCTGGTTGTGGTCCCAAGCTAATAGTCAGCAGCAGCCACAGAGCTCATCCTATAGCTATGCTTAGGCAGACAGCTAAGTCAGAAGCTGTGTACAACTGCAGAGCATAGCCTCCAGCCCTGCCCAACCAGGAAGCTTGGCCAGAGACCCCAGGCAGCCATGATGCTGAAGGGACTTTTTCATTATGTAATGTCCTTCTTTGTCTCTTGTGACAGGTTTTGACTTAGTCTATTCTGCCTGATATAAGTATAGCCAACCTTACCTTTTCTGATTAACATTTGCATGGAATATCTTTTTTCCATGCCTTCACTTTCAGCCTATGTATGCCCTGAAATCTAAAGTGAGTCTCTTATAGACAACATATCGTTGGATCTATTTTTTTTTTATCCATTCAGCCACTCTATGGTTTTTGATTGGGAAATTTAATCTGTTTACATTTAAACTATAGATAGGGAAGGCTCTACTATGTTCACTATGTTCATTGTTTTCCATCTGTCATATAGTTCTCTGTCCTTCTTTTCTCTCTTGCCGTCTTCCTTTGTGTTTCATTAATGTTTTGTGCTAATTATCTTTGATTCCTTTTTCTTTTCTGTAACTTCTATAAGTATTTTCATTGTGACTATCGTGGGGCTTACATAAATAATCTTATCATAATAACAGTCTATTTTAAGCCGATAACAACTTAACTTCAATTGTGTACAGAAATTCTATACTTTTATTCTCTCCCTACACTTTGCTATTGATGTCACAACTTACACGTATTTATGTTTTACATTTACTTGCATTTATTATTTATATTGTCCATTTATATTATCCATTACCCACATTTATAGTTATAGTTGTTTTTAATATTTTTGTCTTTAACTTTTACACTTGAATTAAAAGTGATTTATTCACCAATGTTACAGTAATACAGTATTCTGCATTTGTCTATACAAGTGAGTTATACTTTCACATGCGATTGTGCTGCTGTTTAGCATCATCTTATTTCAACACGAACTTACTTTAGCATTTCTTGTAAGGCAAGTCTAGTGGTAATGAACTCTCTCAGCTTTCATTAGTCTGGGAAAGTCTTTACTTCTCTTTCATTTCTGAATGACAGTTTTGCTGGATACAGTATTTGGGTTGGCACATTTTTAAAATTTCAGTACTTTGAACATGTCATCCCACTCCTTTCTGGCCCACAAGGTTTCTGAGAAACCCACTGACAGTCTCGTGGGGGTTCCCTTGTTCATGACAAGTCACTTTTTTCTTGCTGCTTTGAAAATTCTCTCTTTGTCTTTGACTTTTGACAATTTGATTGTAATCTGTCCCAGTGTTGCTTCTTTGGATTCACCTTATTTAGAAGTTTTTGGGCTTCCTGGATCTGGATGTTCATTTCTTTCCTCAGACTTGGAGAGTTTTTAGCCATTATTTCTTTAAATAAGCTTCCGGGTCCTTTGTCTCTCTCTTCTCCTTCTGAGAGTCCCATAATGCATATATTAGTCCAACTGATGGTGATCCATAAGTCCCTTAAATTTTCTTCATTCTTTTTTCTTTTTGTTCCCCTATCTCCATAATTTCAAATTACCTGTCTTCGAGTTTGCTGATTCTTTCTTCTGCTTAATCTACTCCACTGCAGAACCTTTATTGAATTTTTCAGTTAAGTTATTGTATTCTTCAGTTCCAAGATTTCTGTTTGGTTCTTTTTAAACTTTTTATTTCTTTGTTTAAATTCTCACTTTGTACATATATTATTCTCCTTAGTTCATTGAGCATTTTTATAGTGGTTATTTTAAATTCTCTATCAGGTACTTTTATACATTTGTTTCATTAAAGTCAGTTTCTGTAGTTATATTTTGTTCCTTCGTGTGGATCATTTCTCCTGTTTCTTCATATTCCTTGACTCTTTGTATGGATATCTACACATTGGGAAAAATCCTACCTCTCCCAGTCTTCACAGATTGGCCTCCTACAGTAGAAAACCTTCACCAATCAGCCTGATTAGAGTTTCTGTGAGACCCTCAAAACTTTGTGCTAGTCCAAACCACTGTCTTTGCTCTTAGTGTCTCCCAAACATCTAGAGTATGTCAGGTCTGTCCCATCAGTGCTCTGAGACAGGTGAGACTAAAGCCAGTCCCATGGGTGGCACTCAGAGAAGTTGGAACATTGGATGTGCAGCCCAACTGTATCCCTCCCCATTGACAAGCTGGGAATTGGGGGTTTTCTTTCACTTACTTGTTCTGTGCTGGGTGGAAGAGCTGTGGCAAGTACTAGTGTGCTAGTTCAAACAACTGTTTTTGTTGTCAGTGACCCTGGGCATTTAGAATATACTAGGTCCTGTCATCACTCTGAGACAGGTGAGACAGAAGCCAGTCCCCCAGGCAGCCACCAGAAAAGTTGTAATGATTGACATTCAGTGCAACTCTTTCCCTCCTCAGGGAGAAGGTGAAAGTTGGAGGGGTTGGCCATGCACTCTGTGCTGAGCAGGGGGAGGAGCTGTGGTGAGTGCCCACATGAGAATTCAAACTGCTGCCTTTGTTATCTGTAGCCTAGCATATGCCAGGTCCTATAGCACTCTGAGAAAGGTGAAACAGAAGCCAGTCCCTCAGGCAGTACCTGGAAAAATTGGAATGTTAGATACACTGTCCAATTCTTTCCTTTCTGAGGGAGAAGCTGGGGACTGGGGTTTTTAGCCTGCTCATTCTGATGAAGCTGAGGGGAGGAACTGTGTAAGTGCCCACACACTAGTCCAAACTGCTGCCATTGTTCTCTGTAGCCTCCTGGGATCTAGCATATGCTGTGTCCAGTCAGCACTCCAAGACAGGAGAGACAGGAGCCACTCTCTTGGGTAACATCCAGGAAAGCTAGAATGTTGGATGTGTAGACCAACTCTTTGTCTTCTCAGAAAGAAACAGGAGTTTTTTGCCTACTTGCTCTGTACTGAGCTGGGGTGAGGAGCTGTGGCAAGTGGTCACACACTGGTTCAAACCACCACCTTCTCTGTAGTCCCCAGGGGTTTAGCACATCAAGCTCTGTCAGTCAGTGCTCTGAGACATGTGAGAGAGAAGCCAGTTTGTTGGGCAGCACCCAGAAAAGTTGGAACACCTGATGCACAGTCCAGCTCTTTCTTTCCCCAGGAAGACTAGGAGCTGGGAGTTTCCTCTCAATCATATGTTGCTGTGCTGGGGACTATGGTGAGTGGGTGTTTCACATTTTCCTACCAGTTTTAATGTGGCTGGTTTTGCAAGATCCTCTCAACTAGTTTCTGGATTTCTCACAGAGGGTAGATCCACAGAGATAAAGAGAGTTAAGCGTTTCCTATTCTGTCATCTTGCTGACATCTTTTTGTAAGTCTATCTTTGTATCCTGTGACTTGCTGAACTTGGTTTTTAGTTCTAGGAGTTTTTGTGTAGATTCCTTGAAAATTTCTATGTAGATCATCACATCAACTACAAACAGAGATATTTCTCTTTTCCAATTTGTATGCCTTATATTTTCTTTTCTGGCATTATTGAGCTGGATAGGTATTCCATTACTTTGCTGAATAAGAGTTCTGATTATTCCCAATCTTTGGGAATAAGCATTCTCTCTTTCATTATTTTAAGTGTGATGTTAGCTACAGTTTTGTAGTTGCTCTTTATCAAGTTAAGGAAGTTGTTCCCATTCTTTATTTGTTGAGAGTTTATCAGAAGTAAGTTGAATTCAGGGATGCCTGGGTGGCTCAGTTGGTTAAACATCTGCCTTTGGCTTAGGTAATGATCCCAGGGTCCTGGGATCAAGGCCCACATCCAGCTCCTGGCTTAGCAGGGAGTCTGCTTCTCCCTTTCCTTCTGCTCTTCCTCCCTGCCTGTGCTCTCTCTCTCAAATAAATAAAATCTTGAAAAAAGAAGTTGAATTCTGTGAAATGCTTTTATTACATCAATTTATATGACTTTTCCTCCTTAACCTGTTGATGTGATGGATCACATTAATTGATTTTTGAAGGTTGAGCCAGCCTTGAATCCCTAAAATAAACCCTATGTGGCAAAGGTATATATTTCTATATTTTTATATATTGCTGAATTCTATTTTCCAATGTTTTGTTAAGGATTTTTACATCTATATTCAGGAGGGATATCAGTCTCTACTTTTCGTTTTTTGTCTGGTTTTGATATCAGATTAATACTAGTTTTGTATACTGATTTGAGAAGTGTTCCTTTCTCTTCTATTTCTGGAAGAGACTGTGAAGAATTACTACTGATTTTTTTTAAATGTACAGTAGAATTCTCAAGTGAAATCATCTGATTCTGGACATTTCTTTTTTTGTGAGTTTTAAATTATGAATTCAATTTCCTTAATAATTATAGTGATATTCAAATTACCTATTTCATATTGGGTAAGTTGTGATAGGTTTCTTTTTCTTTTCTGAGAACTTGGTCCATTTCATCTTGAATGTCAAATGTATGTGTTTGTAATTTTATTATCCTTTTGATGTCTGTAGGTTCTCTACTGACATCCCATCCCCTCTTTCATTCCAGATTTTGGTAAGTTTTTTCTCTTTTTCTCCAAGTCTGGGATATATATGTCAGCAAGAAAATCCAGAACTCACCACCATGTCATTCTTCACATCCCAAGGTCCTTAGTTGGTCTATCTTCTGCTTTCCACCTTTCCATGTCTTTTTACATTTATTTTATAACTAATGTCCAGGGATTTTAGCTGATTTTAGCAGAAGGAATAGGGAAAAGTACATCTATTCCATCTCTCTCTTTCTAGAAATGGAAATCTATCTTGGTGGTTTTGAGTAAAGGAGCAATAATGTCTGCTTTGTGTTTTAGAAACATCACTCTTGTCACAGTAAAAAATCGATCAGAGGAGAGCAAGAATCAAAGTCAGAAGATAGGCAGAATACTCCTGTGGCACTCAATGAAGAGGGTCAGTAAGGATCCAAATTAGGGATTTGGCAGTGGGGCAAGTCTCTTCTCCTCTCCTATGAGTCATATCTTAGCAGTAGTCTCTGGAAACATGGTGTCTTCTACTACCCAACTCTGTGGTTTCCACAGAGTCTGGCCCAGGAATGTGGATTTTGTATAAGCTCCCCAGGTGATTCTGATGTATAGCTAGGGTTCAGACCTGCTTTAGTCAGTTCAGGCTGCTATAACAAAATACCACAAACTGGGTGGCTTTAATCAACAGACACGCATTTACCACAGTTCTAGAGGCTGGAAAATCCACAGTCAAAATGCTGGCAGCTTTGGTACCTGGTAAGAACCCTCTTCCTGGTTTGTAGATGGCTGCCTTCTTGCTATGTGCTCACATGGCCTTTCCTCAGTGTGTGCCCAGAGAAAGAGAGTATGCTAGCTCTTTCTCTTCTTATAAGGGCACTAATCCCATTGTGAGGGTCTCACCGTTATGACCTAATCTAAATCTACTTACCTTCCAAAGGACCCATCTCCTAATACCATCACATTGGGGGTAAGGGCTTAAACACATGAATTTGGGGAAATACAAATATTCAGCCCATAACAAGGCTCATTGATCTCTCAGTCAGGGTCTCTCATATCTGACTGCCATTAAAATGACCTGGGAAGCTTTTTTTTTTTTTTTTAAATTCTGAGACCTGTGTCAATTAAGTCAAATTTTCTAGGGGAAAGAACAAGCCCCATTTACTCATGTGTAAAATGGACATAATGATGTCCACATTAAGGTTGTGATGAAAATCAAATGAGATGATGTATATAAATCATCTGTCACTGGGTGCTTGGGGAATTAGAGTTTTTTCTAAAAGTTCCCAACATGACTCTAATGTTCAGTCAGGACTGAGTACCACTGACCATTCTATATAGTGGGCATTTCAGGCAAAATGGGAAAAGAGAACTAGGGCTCAGTCTGCAGAAGGGAGTGAGGTTTAAGGCAAGGTTTGGGGGCCTGCAGCCCTTGGTTCTGCTATGAAAAAGGTTGAATAGGGACATGGAAATTCCCATTCTGATCACCTCTTACACTTGTGTGAGCTCACAAACATTTCACACATTCCCTTATATAAGGGCACACAGCTGACAAATGGGAGAACTGGGCCTTTACAGGTTCTGTCTTGAAAATCAGGTATCTTCCCACTGCTCACCTCTGCACTGTCAAGTGCTTAGTGGCCATCACTACTTTTCACCACAAGACTCTCCCTTGAAGACTTTGGTCAACAGGTCTGTCAGTCTAATTTCTGCAACATTCTTTAGCACTGAGAGACAAGAGCAAATCGCTGTTTATACTTTAAAAGACTCAAACACAAGACCCACCTGTTATGAGCTATGTGAAAACAGTCATCTTTGTGAATAATAAAGCATGTAATTTTGTTCTGCACAGGGAAACCTTACCTCTAGAGATGGAGTGATAGAGAAAAGAACACTAAAAGCACATATTTAAGAGTCACTCAGATTGGATAGGATAGATGTAAGTGCCTGGCATATAGTAGGTCTTTCATAAGTGGAAACTGTTGTCACTATGATATCTGATGATGCTCAGATGCAACTGTCTTAGAAAATGGAATGGTTCCTGAAGCCTGAACAGGCTGATAGCAGAGAAGCAGACTACAGAAGGCTGAGAAATTACTGGTTTCCAACCCCAGCTTCTACCACTTAGTGTATGATCTTAAACAGAAAGCCACCTAACCTCCCAGTCTCAACTGGTTCATCTGCAAAATGGGTACAGTAATGGTACCTACCTCATTAGGGTTGTGGTGAAGATCAAATGAGATAATGTATGTAAATCACCTGCTATTTACTGGGTGCTCAATAAATGATAGTTATGATTACCCTTTCAAGGTGAAACAATTTCCAGCCAAAGCATTAATATCAGTGATTCCCTTTATTTGATGAACCAATCTGCATCTGATTAACTCTTTGTAAGTATCTCTTGGGGTAGAATTGTAATGTGTCCTTCACTCTCACGAGGAAGATTTGGCTGGAATTCTGTACTGAGGAAATTAATGGCCTCTGCGAATCCATTTGCATAAGCACTTGTGCTATCGCAGTGACATTAAAGAATGCAACCTGATCTGGTCCTGTCAGCACAGAAACAGAGCTGCAGGGACGAAAACACGCTTGAAGACTGGCGATTAGTTGCTCTGATACTTATTCCCCAGAAGCCTGCCTTATTTTGCTGAGATAGACTGGAAAGATTCTGGCAGCAAAGTGGCTGTGGAGGGAGAGCATCTCAGGAAAGATGTCGAGTTGTTGAATGACAGAAATTCTGGGGACAGAAGATAAAAATCCAGCCTCCCAATGCTTGCTGCACACATCGACTCTAGCCTTTCATCCTAGGACCACAACCTTTGTTGGTTGAGGGGACACTCTGTGCCCCTCAGGAGGGGCTTGACACTCTCAAGGGCTGCAAGATAGAGCCACCCACGTCCAGTTGCTGTGGTCCAAACATGGGGCACTTGGACCTTGGATATATGCCCCCATTTTTATTCATTATCTCTATAAAGGGCAAAGATGCACCTCTACAAATATCAGGCTTAGCCTCAAACCTCTAGCAGTCCAAAGGTACCCACACTATCAAAGTCTAGTGGCACTGTAGTTAAAAGTCCTGTGCCAAACGTACACCTATCCTGTCATTTCCTGGCTGTGTGACTTCTGGTAAGTTTCTCAATTTCTCTGTGCCTTAATTTCTTCATTAAATAAAGTGAAAGGGATAAGAGTGCTTTCTCATAGCTCTATGGTTTAAATGAGAGAGTGCTTATTCAATGCTGGATACAGCAGAAGCTCTTAGCAACTGGTAGCTATCATATTTATTGTCAACCCAAGTTGCATTAAGATAAAATGAATAAAGTCAAAGCATTTTCCTACTCAGGGCTCTGGCTTTGAGGTTGAATCTACTCAAGTTATTGTCCATGTTCAAAAGTATTTCACAATGTAAGCCAACACATAGCCAATCACAAATTGAAGTGTTGTCCTAAATTTGTTTTTTTTACCGAAGCAGATGCTTGAAATGTTGCAGAAAGTGCACTCTCATATATTGCTAATGAAAAACATTAATCCTTATAGCTTGTCTGAAGTGGAATCTGCTATTATCTACTAAAATTAACTTCAACCTAACAATGCCACTCTTGGGAATCTATTCCATAGAAATAAAAGCACTAAGGGGAGCCTGGTGGCTCAGTTAGTCAAGTGTCTACATTCAGCTCAGGTCATGATCCCAGGGTCCTAGGATTGAGCCCCATGTCATGCTCCCTGATCAGTGGGGAGCCTGCTTCTCCCTCTTCCCCCTGCTCGTGCTCTCTCTTGCTATCTCTCTCTCTCTTAAATAAATAAATCAAATCTTAAAAAAAAAGAATAAAAGCACTGGATGTGGAAGGAATGTTTGTGAGAAGAGGTATGGTTGAGTTAATTGCACATCCAAACCATAGCCTTTTATACCATTTAACAAATTTAGGTGGTTTCCATGGCGGATTGTTACGGGAGAAAAGCAAGATGTGGCAGTTTATATACTAGCATGCCACTGTTGTAAAATCAAATGTCCAAAACACCCCTTATCTATGTGTAATATAAATGCTCTGTACAATTATGCAAGCATGGATGGAGGTATGGGAAGATACATACCAGGTTATTCACATCAGTTACCTTTGTAGGGACAGTAATGCATGTAAGAAGCAAAGGCTGCACATTGTTTAAAGAAACATGTCCAGAGTGAAAACTTGTATTCTATAGTCCCATTTAGATAAAATTGTGTAATTGCATGTGTGTGTGTGTGCGTATGCACGCGTGCATGCACGGGCACATATGTGGCTGCAAACATGCAAAAGTGAGAAAGGATGGTCAGCAAGAGGTTTCTTGGTGCATGTCTCAAAGGGGATGAAAAGTAGAAAAATATTCATTTATTTGTTTACTTATTTATTTATTCATTTATTTTACACAAGTAGAACCTGACAATTCCCCTCAGGGGACATTTTCTCTTAAGAATGGATAATAGCAGTCCCTTGGGGGAAGGCAAGTGGGTAGGCAGTGGCAGAAATGACTTGATGGGAGGGAAATACACTTCTCACCATTTCCCCTTTCGAATTTTGCACTGTACGCACATGTTGCCGATTCAAAATAAGAAATAAAATGTCAGTGTTGCATCTCAAGAACTAGAAACTGTCTCAGAGGCCAATGATTTACCATCAGTACCCTCGGTAGGCACACCACCAAGCTTCTCTCGGTCCCTCTAACACACTTCTTTCTTTCCCACTTCAGGGCCCAGAAAACTTAATACATATCCTTTTGACCTTGGCTCAAACATCATCTCCTCGCCCCTGTGAATAACTTAGATCCCCTGTTCTATCTCGCAGTTGTACATGGTACTTGTATTTGCTGAACAACATTATTCTACAGGCATTGTTTGACACCCACGTGTGTGCAGTTTCACCTAGGAGGGCATTGCCTGTTGCCTTCCGGGAAACTGAGGCAAGTTCAATTTTGATTGGTTCCACTACAACCACAGAAAAGCCCAGAAGCTGCATTAGCAAGGCTGTCATCCATGTCCACATTCAGCAATTGTTTTTAAGTGAGACCAAGTTCCCTGCTTCCTCTAACGGTCCCCAGAGGTAGGCTCAGAGCTTTGCCCCACAGTAGCCTGAGAGATAGCAGGGCAATAGCAGGGGTTCAAAGACCTTCAGAAACTTTGCTTTCGCTCACATTTAGCAAATATTTAATGAGCGTCGACTGGGTCCCAGGTACTGTGCTGAGCCTTGGAGAAACAAGAGTGAGTAGAAGCTGAGGTGGTCCCTGATCTCGTGGGGCTCACAGAGTAGTGGGGGAGACAGCCACAGATAAACAGTAGTTCACAAATGAATAAATAAAATAATGACAAGTCATGCAACTGCCAAGGAGGAATAGTACAAGGAGCTATCAGAGCAATATATTTAAAAATGTGACTAGTTCATATGTGTGCTATATATTTTTAATGTAGATAGAGGTAGCCATGATTGATTCATTTAAAGTGCTACTGAATTCATAGTTACTTTTTGCCCATGTACTTTTTCTCAACCACCAAATTCTAACAGTACACATTATTATCATTGTGGCAGTTGGGAGGATGAATGAAAATGGCAAACATTAAAAAGGGGTTTTCACATATGTCCATACTTTGAAAGAAACCTTGGTCTTTCTAAATGAATATTGCATTGCTGTGCCACAGACCCTGAATGGATTTGGAAATGATTATTGACCGATTTTTTAAAATTTATTTATCAAGTGTTCCCCAAGATTAGCTGTTTGATTTGCTCAATAAAAATGATCGTTATTTTTAAAATGATCGTTTATTTCAAAAGAATTTTAAACCACTCGTCTAATAAAAACCTCTGAAGTCATAATGCATTCTCCCTCAATCTCTCTCTCCTCCCTCTCTCTCTCTCTCACACACACACACACACACACACACACACACACACACACACACGTCACTGGTGAGCATCTGGCAAGTATTAACGAGCAGCAATATGCCTATGAAAAAGGGTTGCAAACTTAATACNTCTCTCTCTCTCTCACACACACACACACACACACACACACACACACACACACACACACTGGTCACTGGTGAGCATCTGGCAAGTATTAACGAGCAGCAATATGCCTATGAAAAAGGGTTGCAAACTTAATACCCCTGCTTCCATCTCCCATCTCCCAAAGCAAGCTAGAAGCAAGATGAAGGGAAGACCCCCACCCCTTCACCCACAGCACGGGCTAGTATCTGGGCCACTTTGCGGAAGTATCCTACATATGGGGTGGGGGACTGCCCCCACAGTTTAGCCTGGGGAATGGGGAGCCTAGGTATAGCAGCTGTGTGCTTGACCCCATGCTGACTCTGCAGGGGATCCAGAAGGAATGCAAAACTCAGTCTGTGTCCTCAGAGAGCCTGCAACCTAGTTGGGAGTCAAGATTTGCTTACAGGAAAAATACAGGACTGGAATATCTCATTTATCCGAACATACTGTGGAACTAGAACTTCCATATAAAGTAATTGCCCAATTAACTGATATTCTCTATTAGGTGTTCATCCTGTTTATTTGAATAGTTTTCATTGGAAACAGCTTCTAAATGTATTATGAATTTGTTTTATTCAATGGAACATTCTGGGCATAATTTAACCTTTTTCCTGATGACTCAGGGTCATCAATATGAATATCCTTTATTGTACCTCGTCTGCTTTTGCATTATTCTGCATTCTCTTTCTTTCCACATCTGGCTGTCAGCTGTCACTGCTCACCCACAGTTAGTGAGCCTGACTGTTCCAACCCTCTTAGCTCTTGACTAATCACTCATAATCACAGCAAAAACTGCATTGATCCCCTGCTATACACCAGGCCCTGTGCTAAGTGCTTTGCAGGGATTAATTCATTAAATCCTCAGAGCAACCCATAAGGCAGGTACAATTATTATTCCCAAATTGCAGACGCAGTAAGCAAGGCCCAGAAAGGTCAAGTCATTTGCCTAAGGTTACACAGCATCATGTAGCAGAGCCAGAATTTGTACCCTGATCTGCTGATCTCAAGATTTCAAGGTCTTTACCAGCATATTAATGCTTTTCAAACCTTTTTGACAGTGAGACATGATCAGAAATATATTTTTATCACCATGCAGGAGACATAGCATACATAATAAAATCAAAACTTCCAAAAACATATTTGTTGCATGGAATACATTCTGATATTCTATTCTATTCTGTTATCATCATCATCATTATTATTATATGACTAATGTTGGTTGTGACCACTGAAATGATTTCCCAGCCCACGATGGGTCACAACTCATGATTTGAAAAACCCTGCAGCACATTCTATGGCTAATCTGCAAAGGGTACAGGGTCACCACTGGCTATATTGACACCTTAGTGTAAACTAGAAAAAGGTGCCCCTTCCTTGACATGCTTAATTCCATTTGTCAAAATATTGTCAAAATATGCTGATTTTGTTAGATTAAGACACTTTACTGCCATCTGCCAGAAAATGTTGGCCCTGGTAGACACTGTGAGTGTTAAATGAGTGAATTGTCTCAGAGGACCTACATACGCAGGATTTGTCACAGATCTTTTGCTTTTTCCTCTCTCCTCAATTCCCAGTTAGGATCGCCAGATAAAATACAGGATACCCCTTAAATTGGAATTTAAGATTACCAATAAGTATCGTTTCGTGTAAAGATTCCTCCACACAATATTTGGGATATACCCATACTAAAAAAAAAAAAATCATCCGTTGCTTATGTGAATTCAAATGTACCTGGGAATCCTGTATTTTTATTTGCTAAACCTGGCAGACCTATTTCCGATGCACAGCTGGATAGATGTAGGTCTGCTGCGTCTGAGGAATCTGCAGCAGGTATCACATGACACAGGGGCTGGATGCCATTCTGTTGTAGCAGCTCCAAAGCTGTCCTGAGTCAGGGCCACGTGGATGATTCTGAGCAGAAGAAGGAATTAAACAGCTGGAGAACGTCAGTTATGTGAGCGTATGAAAGCACTGTGGACTGTGTGATTGTGGAAGGCTCCCTGGAGGAGACAGGCTCAGAAGGATGAGGAGGATGGAGACAAATCCTAGGATCTGTTTCATGAGGAAAAGGAGATGCTAAGATGAATTAGACAGTATGTGTGGTGCTCAGCAGGAGATGAGTTCCTTTAGAGCAGGGCCTGGACCATTTCGAGGAGCACCTAGGCACATGACAGTCATCAGGAGGGCCTTTCTGATTGTGTTTCTGTAAAATGTATGGAAAGAACTAGACCAATGGTACTAAACTTATTCTAAATGCCAGGCAATGTAATAAGCATTTGATACACATCATTTTGATTGAGTCTTACCACGACACCGTAAGACAGGCATGTTATCATCCCATTTTATATCTAAAGAAACTGAGGCAGAAAGTGGATCTTATGAAACACGGCCAGGGTCACATAGTTTATAAGCGGCAGGGCTGGGTTTTGAACCCAGATGTGTCAGGCTCCAGATACACTCCGCACCACCACACTGTGCCGCTAAAAGTTATGTGGGAGTGGGGGGAAAGGAATGTTGTAGAACACAGCTGCTGAGGTGCCCTAGGTACTGTGTTGTGTCAGGTACAGAGAAACATGAGAGGATGCAGGTAACAACCCTTAGGTTAATGAGGTGTCCTATAACACTATATCCTTGCTAGTTTGTCATGGCAAAAAGCAAAACATGCTTTCTGAAGTGAAGTGACATGTCTATGGCACCCCTAATGGTAGTAAATCCCATATTTCTTTGGCCCTCTTTTCTATGCCTTCCCAAAACTAGACCCTGCTAAGTCCTACCCTGACCAGAAAAGAAGAATCCATAAGTCCCATCCCTCATCCTTGGTATTGCACCCACAGGGTTTAAAGTCCCGCAATAAATACAACAATCATTTGGGGATCACAGGAGCCATTCTACTGGCAAGCATTCTTTCCCTGACAGAAACAACAAAAATCCAAAACGAAAAGCAAAACCACCACCAGCTGTGGTCTTCTGTTAGATTCTTCTTAGTGCTGGCTTGGCTACTCAGCTGTAATCTACTGAATCAGAAACTTGGTACTAGGTTAACAGATAACAGGGCTTTAATTTATTTGCCAAAACACTTGGCCTCCAAAACCTTATTATTATTTATTTACACACCATTGTTAAGATACAATGCCCGTACTTTGTGAGGGGAGCATTAGCCACCAACGGGTCTGTTATCAACATTTGAGGACTGGTTGTTACTGTGATTATTTGTTGTTGGTGCCTTTTCTTCCATCCACCCCCCTTCACCGGACCAGCTGAGCGAGGCAGAGTGGGGGCAGAGAGCGAGCTGAGGGGCTCTGTGTGCTGTGTTAGTAAACCAGCTCTCTGGCAGAGAGAGAAAGAAACAGCCCCGATTTGTAGCGTTTGTTAATTTCTGTGGTGTCAATACACCCTCGATGGCCATTTCAAGCTACCAGTGTGACCCCACTGAATGCAAATTTGGGAGCAGATACTAACAATAGCTCTCCAGAGCCAGCATAAACCAAGCAGGAAAGTCTGCACGGTAGTCTGTACAGAGTATTAAAAAGGAGTTGGGGAGTGGTTAAACAAATGACACTTTATCCATACAATGGGTTATCAAGTGGTGGTTAAAAATGCTCATGTGGATCTATAGTTACTTACTTATACATTTCCTAATCTTTTGAAATAAGTAGATCTATACTTATTAACATGGAAGATACCTGTAACATGCTATTACTGAGAGTTTCTGAAGTGATCCAGCAATATTAGTATGATCCCACTTGAAATTTTTAAAAGGTGTCTGTACACTCAGAACCAGAAAAATCATTTAAGCATATACACCAAAATATTAATGTTAGTTATCTGTGGGTGGTGAAATTATGGACAGATTTTACTTTCTTCTTTTTAATATTTCTATGTCACATTTTTTTTACAACACGCACATATTGCTTCCATATATATATATATATATATATACATATATATATACACACACACACACATATACTTCCAATTTTGGAAGGAGGAACTTGAACACCTTGTTATTTCATGAGTCCTCTCTCTTTCCTTCATCCCCTTCTCCAGGTAGAACTAGTGGGGCTGGGATGGGACAGGACATCAGCTAGAACCCAGGCACACAGGAGCACCCCTCCCCCACGGGTCTTCCTCTCCTTTCCTGAGTGCCACTCAGGCAACAGGGGTCACTCGTCCAATGTTACAGAACAAATGAGCGGCAGTGCCCTAGCCAGAGAATCCTCAAGGCCGGCTGCTCAGGCACTGGGTCTCCCTACAGCAGCTGCCTCACTGGCAGCACACCAGGTTACTTGAGCTCAGCCCTTTACAAATGAGAAATGATAGGGGCAGATCGAACTGGGGGGCTTTAAGTTCTAGGTAGGTAGATTTGAGTTATGCAATCTGAATCATAGCACCCACACATCAATTTCTTGTCAGTATCTTCGGAGAAATATGGATCTCACACCTCTATTTAGTTTGCTAGGCTAACTAGTGACACTATTGTCTGTCAATTACACCATGATTTAAACAGACTTGTAAGCCAACCCCTGGTGTAATTGAAGGGCAAGAGTGTTTGCCAGTTAGCCGAAAGAATAAACCATCATAAATAATATTGTTTCTTTGGGAAAACATGCTCCAGGTTTCCAACTGACTTACATACTAACGTCTGGAACATGACATGATTCACTTGTAAATTGGGGGCTGCCAACTGGGGACCAGGTGGTCTGATCTAAACAGATCAGAGCCTTATGCTTCTCATATGGAAATCTCTTTACAGATGTGCTATTGTGATCAATGAATAATTTTAAAGCATTTGGGAAATGTTAATTATTGATCCTGGCTTGCCTGACCAAAGCAGGATCTACAAAATGCCACACAAATTCAGCCTGGTCTATGCATTACCAAATAACTGTGCTGATTATCTTTTTCTCTGGCTGGCTATTTTCAAAGGGTTGGGTCACAGCTCTGGTTTATTCACAGAGAGCTCACATAAAGTCGGGAATCAAATGTTATTACTCAGAACACATATATAAAGAATGAAAATGCATTTAAAGAGAAATCCATCTTCCTCTTTCCCAATCAACAGAAGTGACTAGGGTATGATTATAGTTTCCCGGTTTTAACCCACTTTTTTTTTTAATTTTAATTTTTTTTATTATGTTGGTCACCATACAGTACATCCCTGGTTTCTGATGTAAAGTTTGATGATTCATTAGTTGCATATAACACCCAGTGGACCATGCAATATGTGCCCTCCTTACTACCCATCACCAGTCTATCCCATTCCCCCCACCCCCCTCCTCTCTGAAGCCCTCAGTTTGTTTCTCAGAGTCCATAGTCTCTCATGCTTCATTCCCCCTTCTGATTACCCCCTTTCTTTATCCCTTTCTTCCCCTACCGATCTTCCTAGTTCTTATGTTCCATAGATGAGAGAAATCATACGATAGTCGTCTTTCTCTGCTTGACTTATTTCACTTAGCATTATGTAACCCACTTTCTGCAGTGGTTAGTACTATGCCTTCATCCCCAACTTTCTAGTCTCTTCCTTCAAAGAATTCCAAAAGCCACTTTTAAAAAGATGTTTCCCCAGGAATAATAACAGACCAGTAACTGCTTTGTTTTGGTGGGGAAGAGTTATTATTTTAATTTATGCTTCAAATTTGTGCTTTTAGATATGAATGCTCTCTAACCCAAAAGATTATGTCATTTATTTCATGACTCTCACTGGGCATGCTTCTGCTATTGGTTAATGATGGCTACATTCTATTAGAGACCCCATATTGTCTGTTTCTAAACCAAAGAGGTGACCACGAGGACCCACACTAAGTCTGAAGACAGTACAAAGCTGTACAGTATGAGACCAGGACTTTTAGGCTAGAAATCAGAAGGCCCAGGTTCTAGTCGTGACTTGGTAACTACCCAGCATGTTTCCTATAGCAAGTCTCTTCCCTTCTCTGAGGCCCAATCTCCTCATCCAGAAAATTAGAGTTCTTCTAACTCTGTGGAATTTCACTCAGGTGAGGAGGAAGAACAGGAGCCAGCACATCTTGAATGTAATCTAATGGGAAGGCTATCTGGTTAAGCGAGGTTATCCATCAAGAGGCTCATCTTCCCACCTGAGGGCAGTCCAGCAGATGTGTTCTTGCAGGAACAGTCATCAAAAGTTCCCAATTCCTTTTTATCCTAGATCAGGTGACAAAAGGGGCAGCTGAGAAAGTGCAGCCAGTTCTTTCTTGAAGAGAGGGAAGCCCAGGGGGTGCTAACACTGTGCTCAGAGGTAAAGTGCAAAACAGAGAAGAGATTACTGCCCTCATCTTGCAAAACACAAGACTTCTGGTAATTTCTGAATTGGGTCAGGGATGAATGGAAATCATTTATATCATCTTTCTTCTTGTTTCAGGTTGTGTTGGAACAGATTTAATCTCTGGATTATTTCCAAGTCCTTTGAGAGATGACTTTGTCGTAATTTTGTTTTAACTGTCTCCCTCCCAGCCCAGGTGATGTTCCTTAAGGGCAAGAGTCAAGCACAGCGATGCTTTAAGAGGATTTGCTAAATAAAAGACTGAATAGCACATTTCCCACAAAATAAAAAACCTGATCTCGACAGAAAATAAATCAGCACAACAGTTATCAAGTCGCTTGAAATGCTTTCTGGAATGAGGGACAAAATAAAATTAATGAAATTGATGAGATGAAGTTCTTCTCCACAGTTTTTTTTGATTCTTAAAGTATAATGTCCTTAAATTGGTATTATACTGTTTGTGAGTTCTGAAAACTAAAGGCAGAACTTTCCAACATTAATCCATACCATAGATATTTAAGTGAAAGCATGTCCCATATCTTAAGTTGAGATACTTCTGTACGGAGTTAGTCATTTACAGAAGGAATTCAGCAGAGTGATTAGAAACTTAGAATTCTAGAATTCGTTCAGCCAAGCAGCACTTGGGTTAATTATATAACCTCTCTGAGCTACAGATTCATCCTCTCGAAAAGGGGAGTAATAAAAAGCCTATTCATGAAGCTGTTATAAGAAGTCAACCTGAGAAAAGGCATTAGAAGTACAGAGCCTGGCATATAGTGAGCCCTTATGTTATTGTTGCTGCTGCTGCTAAGAATACGAATAATAAATAACAACAACAAAACAAAAATATATCAGATATTTAGCCCCTTTAGTTATCTGCAACCTCCTTCTAGTGTTACCCATACATGAGAAGGCAGAGTGGTCTACTAGAAATTGGTTAATTACAATACAGAATCACTGAACTCTGAGAATGAATGAAAGCTTATACTTCTTTATGCACAATCCTCACATTATTTGTAAAATAGACTAGCTAATAGATAGTCCCCTGAAACATACTCCTTTCCAGTCGGTTGCCCATTATTAACAGGCTTGTTTCAACTGAGCTGTGTGTTAAGAATGACTGATATTTGATCTGATGGCTTCATATCATGGAGAAATAGGTGTTATTTACTAGGCCTGCCAGATTTAGCAAATAAAAATACAAGATACCCAGTTAAATCTGAATTACAGATAAACAAAAAAAATTTTAGTGTAAGTGGATCCAAAATATTGCATGGGGCAGACTTATACAAAAGAATTATTCATTGTTTATCTGAAATTCATACTTAACTGAGCACTGTGTATATTACCCAGCAATCCCGTTTTTATACAACAATTTGTATTTACAGCTTTCTAAATATATGAATTTGATGACTTTTTAAAAAAGATTTTATTTATATATTTATTTATTTACTTACTTACTTATTTAGAGACAGAAAGCATGAGTTGGGGGAAGGGCAGAGGGAGAGGAAGAGAGAATCTCAAGCAGACTCCATGCTCGGTGTGGAGCCTGATTCGGGGCTCAATCTCACTACCATGAGATCACAACCTGAGTTGAAATCAAGAGTTGGATGCTTGGGGCGCCTGGGTGGCACAGCGGTTAAGCGTCTGCCTTCGGCTCAGGGCGTGATCCCGGCGTTATGGGATCGAGCCCCACGTCAGGCTCCTCTGCTATGAGCCTGCCTCTTCCTCTCCCACTCCCCCTGCTTGTGTTCCCTCTCTCGCTGGCTGTTCTCTATCTCTGTCGAATAAATAAATAAAATCTTTAAAAAAAAAAAGAGTTGGATGCTTAACCAACTGAGCCACCCAGGCGCCCCCGATGACATTTTATAAAGAATATCCATTTAGGGGGGCGCCTGGGTGGCACAGCAGTTAAGCATCTACCTTCAGCTCAGGGTGTGATCCTGGCGTTATGGGATCGAGCCCCACATCAGGCCCCTCCGCTATGAGCCTGCTTCTTCCTCTCCCAGTCCCCCTGCTTGTGTTCCCTCTCTCGCTGGCTGTCTCTATCTCTGTCGAATAAATAAATAAAATCTTTAAAAAAAAAAAAAGAATATCCATTTGGGGAGTCTGGGTGGCTCAGCTGGTTAAGCGGCCTACTCTTAATCTCAGCTCAGGTCTTGATCTCAGGGCCATGAGTTCAAGCCCCATTTAGCAGTCAGTACCATTAGTTTCTATTACAAAGTCAACTAATTTTATTTTTTCAATGTTATGGTATTGACTCCTTGTTTTAAGAAATTTTTAACAAAATTTCTGTAAATGCAAGTTATATAGTTTTTACTAGCATTAGGCACAATTGCATCAACAAACCACCAGCAACTCCCAAGGAATCCACGGTTAAGTATAAACTCTGACTAGGCCACTTTGAAATGAATCTCATGTTGGAAACCAGAGCTCCAAGCCATCCCATTGAGGAAGGTTTCTGCCAGTTCACAAAGGTCATATTTACCTGTAGCTAGTGGCATTTCCTTGTTCTTAGATAAGATACAACAAAGGGAAGTGTTCGGTTCCAGGTGAGTGGGAAAGGGTGTAAGAAATAGGAAGATAACAGTGTTTGGTTCAGGTGGGAATGTATCAAGCAAAGGGTTCACTCTGCTACACAATCAAGAGGCAACTAACTGGCCATAATGGAACTATTATCACCCATTAAAATCCTGGTCCTCTTTCACTAGGATTTATATGTAGAAAATTCTGACTGCATAAGCACCAAAACTTTCCTTTCCAGAGGGGGAGGGGGTGCAGTGAGGTTGGTATTTATATTTAATGTTTACATAAACTTAAAGAGGTTCACCAGCATGTTCAACAGCATGTCCTGCCTGTGTCCTCAGTGGTGTCTTTAGTTAGGGATATGTAAAGGGGGAGTTAAAATAATTGTAAGTCTCTAATGTACTCCTGCTCATAACTGAAAATTAGACAAGCAATAGCTTTGTAGCAACATCCACAAGGCAGAGAATAACAGAAACGCAAACACAACCTGTAAGAAAAACATTCTAGAACCAGGCTCATCTCCCTTCACACTATTGCTGTGCTCCTAGAGAAGACTGCCAGGTTTTTGTAAATCAAGTAATTTTAAAATCATAAAATGGAGCTCACTTTGTAAAGGTGATTCTACAGATCTCCCCAAAGCCAGATGCCTACATCTGCTGTCTGGACAAATCTGAATAAAACCATCTATTTTAAAAATGTTAACCTCCCAATGTCCTTCCCACTTTTTCAGCGGGTCAAGGTGCTCAGAGAACAGGAAGATGAGCTTGGTAAGTAAATACTAATAAAGGTCTCAAACATCTCATCTGAATAGGCTCTATTTTTCCTGCACATCACTCCTGAAAATTCCAAGTGTGTTTTTTGATGCAATTGGGGGGAATCTTAATGTATCATTAACTATGGTAACTCGTTTACCAAACTTTGGGCTATGATGCAGCAACTTCCTTATCCCTCTCTACACAACTGTCCTTAAATCTTGTCAAGTTCCTTTGAGACAAGAAGCCCTGGTATCCTTTGGCCCGGAGATTTCCCAACAATAGATACCCATGAGAGAAGCAATGTGTGTATGCTTGGGAAAGAACAGGATTTGGAGTGAAAAACCTAGATTTCAGTCCTGGCTTTGTGACTTACTGGCACTGTAACCACAGACAGGTTACGTCTTCTCTCTTATACCAAATAGCCGTCTCTGTAAAATGGATGGTTCTAATCCAATAGGAAAATGCACATGAAAGTGACTTGTAAATGGTAAAACAGTATAAAAATGTTATTGATTGTTCTTATTAAATATCTCAAAATGGAATTTCCACCTTGTGCTAACAGGGTGGGAACAAGGCAGAGGTGGCCTTTGAAGAGGCTTCTGGTGGTTTGCGGAAGGCCATGGTCTGGAATGTTAAGCATCATTCTGGCTTTAAGACTGAAGGACTGACCCCGCAACCCTTATTTACATGCATCCCCTCAATGACTTTTCATGAGTCTAAACTAGAAAGTCAGCTTCTTTTTGCACAGGGCTCCTTCCTGAGGAATTGAACCTCCCCCTCTCCTGACAAAAGATGCATCTTTCCCAAGAGGGGACGAAAAACACAGACAGCCTGTTCAATTCCACATAGCCTGCATCTTCTTAACTGCTGCCAGATCCCACTGGCCAAATATTTGAGGCCACTGATGACTCATGCCAATTTCAAGAACATGTTGCTATAACTGCTAGTATCTCCTTCACTGAGTGTAAAACTGGTTTAAATAGCTGAAAATCACCACCACACCTAGGAAATGAGATTTTTTTCCACTTTCAATAGCACAGTTACAGGCCAAGTCGAGTACACAGTATGCAGTATTATTTGTGAGGTACAATGACGTATTAGCTAATGCTAAAAGGTGAAAGACACCCATTATAAGAATGCAATGCATATTTTTGAGTATTACTACGTTAACTCTGAATATAATTTGAAGCTGGAAATCTTACTATTTTTAAAAGCACAATTACCAGTGCAAAGGGACACGTATCATTCATTGTATTCCCTTAACTGTAGAAAGTAAAGGATGAATTCCTTTCACAGCCTCAAGAACCTGGGTAAACATAAGGTTTTTAAGTTTCCTCTCCTAGTTAGGAACTTGTAGGTACCTGAAAGAAAACTGAAAAACATTCCACTGACCAGGGGAGGTATTCAGTGAGAATTTTTTTTTGGTAGTCCAACTGACAGACTTCAAATGTTTTTATCTAGAAACAAGACAAGTCATTTGATACTATGATACATGGTATATAATAATTGTCATGATTGTGCCTATGGACAAATGGCAGATATTTGAGTAGTATTTGACTTGGCTTCCTAATTTTCATCTCAGAAAGAATTATAAGAGGGGCGCCTGGGTGGTGGAGTCGGTTAAGCATCCGACTCTTGGTTTCAGCTCAGGTCGCGATCTCAGGATAATGAGATGGAGCCCCAGGTCGGGCTCTGTGCTCATCAGGAAGTCTGCTTAAGACTCTCTCTCCCTCTCCCTCTGCCTCCCCACTCTCTCTCAAATAAATAAATGAATCTTTAAAAAAAGAAGTATTAGAAACTTGAATACATGTATTTTAATGTGCTTCTATAGTATTTGTTACCACTCTCTTCATTAATTGCCTATTAGATTGTCTTACTGGCCTCCCCCCATCTTCCTTTCCTGGATACCACCCCTCCCTCTTCATACAGGATTTATAGGGGTGGCTACTGGAAGCCATGTTTGTACACTGCAACCCCCCTCCTTGACTACAGGTGACTGGCCCAAGGGTGGGCAGCTGTCCATGAATTTGGAATTGAGACGAAGAGAAATTTGGGCTCCACCTGAGTAGCTAGCTGAAACTATAATGCCAATTCAGGTGCTAGGGATAGCCATCTACTGTCACGCAGCCTGGGGAGCAGAGAAAGAAAGATTCAAGCTGACATACAGAGAGAGGAAGGGACAAGACACAGGGAAAGGAAAGTCCCAACCACTAACCCAATGTCTGGTCCCGGGTCATTCCTGAAGTCCATCTGCATTCTTCCCTGAGCTCCTTGAGAACCCCAGGGTCTGTATAAATTCTTCCTTTTTGCCTAACTACATAATGTAGGTCTCCGTTACTTACAACCAAGAGTCCAAATGACTGCACATTCAAACCTTAATTTTGGCATTCTTCATTTCTGAAAGAGGTACACTCATCCTAGAGGATAGAGTTTGCATTCAAGAGTTCACCTAGGCAGTGGGGCGCCTGGGTGGCTCAGTCATTAAGCGTCTGCCTTCGGCTCGGGTCATGATCTCAGGGTCCTGGGATCAAGCCCACATTGAGCTCCCTGCTCAGTGGGAAGCCTGCTTCTCCCTCTCCCATTCCCCTTGCTGGTGTTTCCTCTCTCGCTGTGTCTCTGTCAAATAAATAAAATCTTCTTTAAAAAGAAAAGACAAAAGAGTTCACCTAGGCAGGAATGATCCAGGCATACAGCACAGTGTCTTGTTCACATAATGTTTGCCAAACGAATGAATAAATGAATGAATGGAGGTATATGTTCCAAATCACCAGGTATGGGCTTTAGCTGAGATCAGAAAAGGCTCGGTGCCCATGAATTTATGACTATACATCTTCTAAATATCATTGGTCAAAAACAGAAGTATTAAAACAGCTATACTTAACCATTAATCTACTACTTTTAAAGCTAGTTGAAAGGCAGAACTGCATAGTAGTTACAAACATGGCACTGGCGTCAGATTGATTGCTTTTGAATCACAGCCCCGCACTCAGGCCTCTCTAGGCTTCAGTTTCCTCATCTTTAAAACAAAGATTATAATAATACATAGCACTGGTATTTTGAGGATTACAGGAAATAATGAGCAAGTGCTCATGAAATACTGGCAACTGTTAATGATGATTTCAGGATAACTTTTAAAGAAATAAGAACAATATGTTCAAATCTCACTTGGTAACTCCTTTTTTTAATTTAATTTTTTAAATTTAAATTCAATTAGCCAACATATAGTATATCATTAGTTTCAGATGTAGTGTTCAACAATTCATCAGTTGTGTATACCACCCAGTGCTCAACACATCACATATCCTCCTCAATGCCCATCACCCAGTTGCCCCATCCCCTCACCCACCTCCCCTCCAGTAACCCTCAGCTTGTTTCCCAGAGTCAAGAGTCTCTCATGGTTTGTCTTCCTCTCTGATTTCTTCCCATTCAGTTTTCCCTCCCTTCCCCTATGATCCTCTGCACTATTTCTTATATTCCACATATGAGTGAAACCATATGATAAAGGTCTTTCTCTGACTGACTTATTTCACTTAGCATAATACCCTCCAGTTCCATCCATGTTGATGCAAATGGTAGATATTCATCCTTTCTGACACTCCTTTTTTAAAAAGATTTTATTTATTTATTTGAGAGGGAGAGAGAGAGAGCACAAGTAAGTGGAGGGGAAGAGGGAGAGGGAGAAGCCGACTCCCCACTGAGCAGGGAGCCCCATGGGGGACTCCATCCAGGACCCTGGGATCATGACCCAAGCCGAAGGCAGATGCTTAACCGAATGAACCACCAGACGCCCCATCACTTGGTATGCTCCGTTTGATGAGTTGCTCTTCTTATCACTGACCCAACTCTTCTTTCTGATTTCTTCCCAGCTACAGTCCCCAGGACCGTTTGGTGGCAGCCTTCTTCTGGATTACCCGCCTTGGTATCTGTATCTTTGCCTCATCTAGTGACAGTCCTCTGAGGACTCCCAAACATCCTGTTCCCTTCTGGCCCCTTCAATCAATTCTTCAGGTTTTCAGTCTGTGATGCAAAAAAATGTGATGTTACGAGAGCCAACATTACTCAGGATACTTCCCCCCATCGCAGGATTTTCTGCCATTTTCAAATCTATTTAAAATGTTCTTAAAGTCTTTATGTTGTAGTGATATCTACTAAAGTGTTTATGGATAAAATGAGGTATCTTGAATTTGCTTCAAAATAATCAGGAAGGGGGTAAGTTAGGGTAGAACTTAAACAAGCATGGTCATGAAAACTGGGTGATTGCTACTGGTGGATGGGGGTGTTCATTATATTAATCTACTTTTTCATGTGTTGGAAATTTTCCTTTTTTTAAAGATTTTATTTATTCATTTGTCAGAGAGAGTGAGAGAAAGAGAGAGCACAAGCAGACGGAGTCGCAGGCAGAGGGAGAAGCAGGTTCCCTGCTGAACAAGAAGGCCAATGTGGGATTCAATCCCAGGACCCTGGGATCATGACCTGAGCCAAAGGCAGATACTTAACCGACTGAGCCACCCAGGCGTCCCTGGAAATTTTGCATAATAAATAGCCATGCCCCAAAATGTTCTTAGTCTTCCCTCTGACACTTCTTTACCTGAGCTGTATATAATTGTATTCATATAAAATACAGTTTCTTTTTTTAAAACATAGGGTGCCACCAGAAAGGCCTCCAAAAGGAGTAGAAGGCCCATAGCTTGTAAACACTGCAGAGGACGTTTGAGCACAAATGAGGTACTATTTTTGAAAAGATTTAAATTGGTTTCATTCCTGTTTTGATACTAATGAGTGAGATAGGTAAAAAGCCCTAGGAGAAACTGTCTCTTTACTGGGGACTCAGGCTGATAATTTTCTGTTTACAACCAAAATGGTAAAACATGTGCTGTTCTGTGATACAGGTGTAATGGGTTAGCAAATGCCCTTTAAAAGACACAGATGCAACAGAAGACAAATCAAAAGCCACATGAAAAACTGTCTCCACCTCGGATCAGGAGGTTTTTTTGTTAATGCCTTGTAGTCAATGCACCAAATGTATCATAGCAACAGTAATGGGATGCTACTAACACGAGCCTCTTTCCAATGTTTAACCTTGGTTGCAAGCTTCACAGACGGTTCTTGCCATGGCATTGCTGACAACGGCAGGCATTGGTTATGCAGCCTTAAATGACCAAGGACCACGTCAGAGCATCAGGAAGTGACTGCCGCTCTCTGATGGGGTCAGTCATTCTAGAAAAGGGGATAAATTAGGAAGAAAATAATTACACACTGTACGGTGATCAGTGCCTTTATATGACCATTGGTGCTGATGATCTGTACTCAACGCCCAGTGGAATTGGGGAATTGGTATGCAGCCTTTTCACACAAACACTCAGGCCTTCAGCTGTATTGCTGGTAGTGAGGGTTCATGGCCACACTCTTCTTCTCACCCCCCTTGGAGCAAACACATGATGGAAAGCCAGCTGGTAGGGTTAGGGAAGCAGGGTCAGGCCAAAGAAGGGAGCAAAGCTAACTGCTCCCCATGGGGATCCAGCCCTGACTTAGGCCTCACTAGCTCTGGGTTCTGACTGAGGTAAACCAGCCTAGATGGCTTTAGGAGAAAGGTAAAGATCTACTTCAGGAAAAACTGGAGAAATAAATTAACAGCTTGCTAGCTAGCCTTAAAGTGATGGGAAGTGTGGAAGGGAAGATGTTCTAATGGATTTTCATAGTGAAAACTTGTAAGAACTTTTCAAGTTACAGCCATTTTACTGTTATTTCAGCTCAAGATGATGAAATCAAGTTTATTTTCTCCAAAGAGTAGTAAGCTTTATATCTCTAAAAAATCAGAACGAAGCCTTCCTTTGAATAAAATTCATTTGTCCTGATACACTTTTCCCAGGAGGGAACAGAACTAACATTCATTGAGTATTAGATTACACAACCTATCACATTTCATTCTCCCCCTAATGCCTCAACCAGCTACGTAATATTATCCTGCCCAGCCCTGAAAACTGAGGCCTAGAGAGGTTAGCTAATTTGCCCAAGGTCATTTATCTACTAAATAGAGGAGGAGGGATTTGAACTTAGTTCTGTCTGCCCTTGAAGCCCCACCAGCTTTGCACAGAGCCACATTGGTTTACCATTTAGAGTAGCAGAAAACAATTACAGGGAGTTTTTGCTAAGAATGGCTGTGTGGTTTAAAACTGGGTTAACACTCCTTATCAAATTATTAAAGTACATCAGAAAAGACAGTCTGGAACACTTGAATGGCAACAACTGATGGCATCTTCTGGCAGCTCCAAATGTCACATCAGCGACAATCTTTGGCAAAATGGCCCCCAAATTTATCAGAAGAAGATCCGAAACATATTTTTGTGGTTGGGGGAAATAAAACCAGCCTACAAGTATAGTTGGAGCAATATGGTGCATTGTTTTCTGTGACCTTAGCAAGCACAGTTCAATGACCTAATTAATAGCTAGATGACAGCTCGGATGCTTGTGGGCAGGGCAGCCTAGTGGCTCTTGGGGTGGGTTTGGCAAAGGCTAGATCAACACCTGTGTGAGATAAAACATGTGTGGCAGTCCCTAGATTACAGTAATAGTTTTAGTATTTGCACTTCCATTTTATTCTCTTTGCCCTTCCATAGGGAAAATTGCTCCGACACTTCATGTCAATGTTTCTCAACCTCAGTAAGACTGACATTTTGGGCCGGATAATTCTTGGCTTTGGGGGCCGTCCTCTACATTGAAGAAAGTTTAGCAGTAGGGCCAAGACTAAGGTGAGGCAAGCAAGTGTAGTGAGGCCCTTGCCTTGGGCACAAAATTGAAGGGGGCACCAAAAATTTTAGTAGTGAAGATAAATAATATTTTAATATATTTTTATGGGGCACCTGGGTGGTTCAGTCGTTAAGAGTGTGCCTTTGGCTCAGGTCATGATCCCAGAGTCCTAGGATTGAGCCCCGCATTGGGCTTCCTGCTCAGCGGGGAGCCTGCTTCTCCCTCTCCCACTCCCCCTGCTTGTGTTCCCTCTCTCACTGTCTCTCTCTCTCTCTGTCAAATAAATGAATAAATAATAATAATAATAATAATAATAATATTTTAATATATTTTTAAATCAAAATTAATGCCAAAAATTCCATAATGAGCAAAATGTCAAAACTGAATCAAGGCAGGATCAGTATTGCTGATTTTTTCCTTCGGTCTCCAGCTCCAAAATGGCTCAGCGTGACCCTGTTAGTGATCCTCTTACTGCCCTGTTTAGCAGCATCCCTGACATCTCCTGACATCTACCCACTAAATGCCAGGAGCATTTCCCACCCTAAACCTCAGTCATGACCACCAAAACTTTCTCCAGATATTTCCAAATAACCCCTGGGGGACAAAAACACCCCTAGTTGAGAATCAATGCTATCATCATAGAGCCAATAGGAACCCCATGCATTTAAAAAATTGATTAAGTAGTCTGAAGGGCTAAGGGGCATAATGACACTGCTGTGGCTAAGGCAGGACTCTGGCATCATATAGACTTGGGATCAAATCTCATGTTTAAGACCTGGAAGACGTGTGGGGCGCCTGGGTGGCACAGCGGTTAAGCGTTTGCCTTTGGCTCAGGGCGTGATCCCGGGGTTATGGGATCGAGTCCCACATCAGGCTCCTCTGCTGGAAGCCTGCTTCTTCCTCTCCCACTCCCCCTGCTTGTGTTCCCTCTCTCACTGGCTGTCTCTATNCAGGACTCTGGCATCATATAGACTTGGGATCAAATCTCATGTTTAAGACCTGGAAGACGTGTGACCTTGTGTGCTACTGTTTCACCATCTGTAAAGTAGAGATGATAATAACATCTATCCGAAGGGTTGTGAAGATTAAACAATGATGTATGTAAATCATTTAGGATAGTACGTGGTGCACAGTAAGAACTCAAAAACCCTAGTCACTATTTTTATTGGTAAGTAATCTCTTCAGTAATGCCATAGTGAAAGGACTGCTTCATTTGTTGAGCAAGGAGAGGTTGGTCCTAAAGTAAAGAAGGGCTTGATTATTTCCAACTGGCTTAAATCATCAGGCAGACAAGTGCAGGCAATGATTCTCCTTGCAGAATGAAGTATTTGTTTTATGATTAAACATCTCAGTATGCAAGTGTCAGTGTCTCCTGCTGCCAGCTTAGAGCTTTGACAAAACTGACTGCAACTCAGAGGAAATGTTTGTTACAAAGGCTAAAAAGTTCAACCCACCAACTTGTCCTTACACCATCACTTGAACCAATAAACTGGAAAACTTCGAAATACAAAATTCAAGTAGAATTTTATGTACAGCTTAGAAAACTAACAGGGGCTGATTTGTTTTCCTCTGAATGCAAACTAAAGTATTGAGCCACTGAAATACACATAAGCCCTTGAGTACCCATTGCAAGGAAAATCATATACCATTGTCTTGCTTTTGGCTTATTTTGGTTATTCTTAAAGTCTCGAATGTAGTAGGCAAAAGACTGCTTTTCTAAGTCCCAAATTATGGTTTCAAATTTTTTAACAGCTTTCTTGAGCTATAATTCACACACCATACAACTTGCCCATTTAAAGTGTACAATTCAATTTAAATAAAAACTTGAGACTACAAAAGAATAAAGTGTACAATTCAATAGCTTTTAGTATATTCACAGAGTTGTGCACCCATCATCACAATCAATTTTAGAGTATTTTCATTACCCTCCAAAAACAAACTCTACAGGCCTTAGCCATCATCACCCTACACAAAATTTTCCCCTTCCCCTAACCCCTGGCAAACAGTAATCTACTTTTTGTCTTTATGCATTTGTCCACTTATGGGCATTTAACATAAATGAAATCCCACGAGATGTGTCCTTTCGTGTCTGGCTTCTTCAACTTGGCACAATGTTTTCAAGATTCACCCATGTTACAGCATGTATCAGTACTTCATTCCATTGCAGGGTTGAATAATATTCTACTGTAAGGATATGTCACATTTGGTTTATCCACTCATCCACTGATGGACATTTGGGGTGTTCCCAGTTTTTGGCCATCATGAATAACGCTGCTATAAATATTTAAGTACAAGTTTTTGTGTAGATGTATGTTTTTCCATTCTCTCTCTCTTTTTTTTAAAGATTTTATTTATTTGACAGAGAGACAGCCAGCGAGAGAGGGAACACAGGCAGGGGGAGCAGGAGAGGAAGAAGCAGGCTCCCAGCGGAGAAGCCTGATGTGGGGCTCGATCCCAGGACCCTGGGATCACGCTCTGAGCCAAAGGCAGACGCTTAACGACTGAGCCACCCAGGCGCCCCATGTTTTTCCATTCTCTTGAGGGACTTATGTTTTTCCATTCCACTTACGAGCGGAACTTCTGGGTCATGTGGTAACACTATGTTTAACATTTTAAAGAACTGCCAGACTGTTTTCCAAAATGGCTACACCATTTTACATTCCCACCAGTAATGTAAGAGAGGTACAATTTCTCCACACCCTGGCCAACACTTGCTATATCTGACTTTTTGATTATCGCCACTCTAGTGGGTGTGAAATAATCTCTCATTGTGGTTTTGATTTACATTTCCCTTATGACTAATGATGTTGAGCATCTTTTCATGTGCTTCTTGACCATTTGTATAACTTCTTTGGAGAAGTCATGGTGTCATTTTGATACTCTAAGAGGTGTGGGAAACATTATGTGGCAGGTGGGACCATCTGGAATAGAAATAGAAACCTTGATTAAGCATATATTAAATGCCCAAGTCCTTCCACCATGTTACTGAATTAATGATTAGCTTAAACTACAAGACAAAGAAAACCCATTTTTCTAATGGCAGCAAAAATTATTCTATTTGTGTGGCCTTAGCTAAGAGTTAACAAAAACTAGCTAATGGGTAAGGTTTGTTTATCATGAATAACAATTTCCTTATCTCTAAGCCTCAAAACTCCAGAACACTTATTGAAACCCAGATTCTGCCAGGATAGGTCAGAACACTAGTGTGCATTCTTGTGCACTTTGGAGTAACAACACAAGTCTAACATAAATGTACTCTCTATTTCTTGATTTCTCAACTTAATTCAGTGAATTCCGCTGCACCTTTAGTTGACCCCATGGAAATTTTCTTCCAAACATGGAAGAAAATCCACATAACATGAATGTACAGTCCAACTATATTGGATCACCACATCAGGATCCAACTTTGGATTCATTTAGGAGGATTTGCAGTATTGCAATTAGAGGTCTAGGGTTGAGATGACTACCCATCTCTGGAAGAACTCTGGATAACCTGATACATTCAGACATTTGGAAATACTTTTTCAGCAGTCTGTGACAAATAGGGAAGGCAAGGAAAACAGGACTCCAAGAGTCATTAATCTAAATTAATTAACCCAGTGACATTGTCATAGAATTTTTAGCCCCACTGCAGAACCCAAATGAATACAATTCTTCAGGTAGGTAAGCTTTTTTTGTTGTGGGATGTTTATTTACAATGAACTGAAGAAGAGGGTTAATCTAATGGGATGCAGGACTGCATTGGATGGTGAAATGCTTTGTGACCAACATCCATTTGAGGTATCAATTAACTTTTAATTCTTGGAGGGAAACAAAAGCAGCCTTGCACAAAGACTAAATTGGGGGTGGTATAAGGGGCATAGAGCTCATGGAAACTTAGGCCTGCTACCTTTTTGTAGCAGGGAAAGGCCTCCTTATCTAACACAAAGGGGTTGAAGAGTAGGGAGGGAGAAGGGTGAATTGGTGTGTGGCCTGTTAACTCAATGATGTTTCTAAAGCCTGAATGGAAGAGTCAAAGCCACCCAAGTCAAAACAGCGCTAAGTCAACAGCTTGGCCGAGACGGCATGATCTGAATGGAAATGCAAATGGTTCAGTCCAATAACTGCTTTGGGGTGTCACTTGGTCCACCAGCTCTTCCCTCCCTAGAACCTTTTCAACTGCACACAGAAGAGCAAATCACCTTACTAGACCCCATATCCAAATTCCAAGGAAAACCCAATACATGCCAATTCAAATGAATAGAACACAAAAATTATGCAGTGGTAATTCCCAACAAAAGAAAAGAAACTTTACTCTGCTCAAGGTTTCCCTACAGGGTCCTTTTAAGCCACCAGCCATGTGATTTTGAAAAAGCACCAGCTGTGGTCCTACAGACAAGTCTCACGTTCAACAGGGAAGAAAATTCTTTCCATGAAGTGCTGTTGTGGACATGTCCAGCTTCCGACCACCAGACAACACGGGAGTACATAATTAGTTTGTTTTCCAAAGGGGGAGCCACCTCATGCTTTTCTTCAAATTCAATCAAAACATACACGCTCTAAATAGAAACACGTTCATTTGAAACCCCTTTGCATGAGCAGCTGTCTGGGCTAGGCCTGGCCGAAGAGCCTAATTCTATTCATCTCTGCACTCCAGCAAGTAAATGCTTGGCTTTGTTCACTCCTACCAGCAGAGGCAGTCAGACTCAATTGGGCAAGGGGCCTTAATGATCTGAGGCAGGTGTCCTCAGAAGCTGCCCAGGTGAGGGGGTCAGCCTGTGTACCATGACTCACTCACTTGTCCTTAGTTTACAAAGCCTTGCCCCGCACAATTAATTACTGCCATTAGTGTGCTCATCCACACAAGTGAAAGAAGTCTGCTCGGGCCTGCTTGGGGCTTTTGCTACTATTCAAGAGCTCAGAGGACAACCAAGAGCCACTATTTTCAAAAGGAAGCAGGGTCGGGGTGGGGGGGTTGAAGCACTCTCTAGAAACTCTACAAAATGAAATCATAATAATATGAAAGAAATAAACAGCTGCTAAGGCCTCATAAAGTAGCTTGGCAGAGCACAAAGATGGTCTCTGGGCAAATGCTCATCAGGACTAACAGACTCATATGTTTAAGTTCCCAAAAGTCGGGAGAAAGCTGTGCTCCTGCCCTTAATGAATTTAAAAATGTCAATGCAGGAGACAAGTCAAAGGGACAGAGAATAATACTCACCCCTTGTGTTTATTTCGTGTTTTGTATTCTCTAAGCCCCGGCCTGCATATCACCTCATGTCATTCCTCACAATCTGGTGAGGTAGGCAAGGGGGGTACCAATAGTTCACATGACAGGTGAGGAAAGTTCAGAGGTTAAGGGACGTGTCCACGGCCCCACAACTCATCGGTGTGAGAGCCAGGGCCAGAATTCGGGTATAAAAGCAAACAGAGCTAAAGCCCCAGCCACATTCAAAGTTGCAGGGGTGGTGTCCCAAGTCCCAGAGGAGTGCGGCTGGATGCAACCTAGGGTAAGCAGCGCAAGCTTTGCCAGAGAGGAAATTGGCTTTCGGTGGCCTGGAAGGAAGATTGAGCTCTTTTGTACAAAGAGCTCCTCGCCACTGGCATTGGAATCCAATTTGGGATGCTCTGTTTACTCTGGCTAGATGGGACTTCGGTGTTTCTAAAACAGACCTTCCAGGACCCTGGAGCTTCTCACGAATGCAGGGATTCTGCCTAATAACATTTCTTGAACCCTGCCAAGTCCTGCACAGAAAGATCCTTCTTCAGAAGAAATCAATCTTCACCTGTGTTGGCTGCAGGATCCCTTTGGGTGTGCATTACTTTATTATAACCTGCCTTATTCCAGAAAGAATTCCAAGAGGCTGAATTAGTGTCCAGGCAATTTTGCCTAATGTGGGATCATTTTTCACCATAGTGGTATCTGCCCAACAGGCACTGAAAGGGAATAGCTGCCTCTCTGTAGCCTAGTGGTCAAGAATCAGATAGTCTTGGGGTTCAAACCCCAGCTCAGCCATTTGCCATCTATGTGGCCTGGGGCCCATGACTTAAATCTCCCTGTAGCTCAGTTGCCTAGTCTATATATTGGGGATAAAATAAGATTAATTTTGATCACGCATTAAAATCATTCAGTCTAGTGCCTGGTATACAATGTGTGTTCATTAAATTTTAGCTGTTAAAATTATTAGCTTTCTTGCTTTGACATTTAAATGGGTTATCAATCGTTGAATAGGTAAGTGCTAGGTTATTGTTACCTGCTATAATAATATAATGATAATACATAAGTTAATATTATATGTAATTAATAATACAATGCATTATTATATATTAATGTTAATAATACCTATATAAGATATAAATAGATTAGAGTATAATAACATAATTGCTGTTGTTGTTGTTATTATTATCTCACTCTGCTCCCCTCCTCACATCTTACAATGCAGTCAAACTCCTCTCTCCCTTTAATGGGGCTGAATTCCCATTCTTGGTTTTGTCTAATAACCTGGTTTCCCTTTCAAGACTCAGATCAGGAAGCACTTCCTCCAGGAAGTATCTGAGAAGTTCCCAAGGATGTGAATGTTGCCCTCGTAACACCCTGTGTGCTTTCCCCACCACAACACTCACCACACTGTCTTGTAATCCCTGGCCTCCTACACTAGACTGTATGCTCTCCTGGGACAACACTATATCTCTTTCATTCCTCTCCCCCTTAACACATAGCAGAGAGTAGGCACGGATACATTTGCTGAAGAAATGATTCACGATAGCAATCACAATTATGCTTATGATTACTAATAACAAAGTAGCCTGCCATTTTGTCTGAGAAAAACTACCCAAGGACCCCAGGGGTAAAAGTTATCCCTAGTCAGGCTCTGGAAGGGAACAAGGAACACAGGTTTGCTTCCTGACTCCTTAGGATGAATTCCACCTGTCTCCTCCTCAGGCAGCGGCTGGGGTGCAACACTGGTGAAACCCAACCTGTCACCCCAGATTAAGGGACAGGTAAACCAAATCAACCAGGTCTGCATTACAACAGAACTATATATTAATAAGTTGGCTGAACTTGGGTAGTCCAGTTAACTAGAGTCAGAAAGTCACCATTCTGAGGCTCAAGAAATAAGGACAGCTTTAGCACTATCGGCAGCCAGCTGGAATAGTGCCTCATGGGTTCTGGGCTTTTCCACCTGCCCCACTCAAATAATCCCAGCAAGCATCTCTGGAGGCCTGCTAATCCAAATCTCAGTAACAATCATTAGTCAAGCATCAAGAAATCTGCTCAGCTCTCATCCTTAAAACTCAGAGAGAGAAGGGGCGCCTGGCTGGCTCAGTCAGTGGAGCATGGGACTCTTGATCTCAGGGTCGTGAGTTCAAGCCCCATGCTGGGCATGGAGCCAACTTAAAAAATAAAATAAAATGTAAAAAAAAGAAAAGTCTCAGAGAGAGAAGAGCTACTATCCTTCCCATCTTACATATGAGTTCACTGGCTCAGGTTAAATGACTTGCCTAAAGGCACGGAGACAGTCAAAGCCAGGTAGGGATTTCCAAGCTGGAGCTACTGAAGCCAAGAGTCAGCCTCACTGACCCTAAAGCCTGTATCTGCAGCCATGTCACAATACTGCCAGCTAAATCCCTAAGTCAGGCACTGGAAAGGCTACACAGATGAGTGAGGTCACAAGCTTTTTTCTCCAGGAGCTCCTGATCTAGAAGGACGCAAAGATATGTTCACAGATCACATAGTGACCAGCACTAGAATAGAATTCATTAAATGGGACAGGACCCCAGAGAAGAGAGCGATTAGGTGTAATGGCAGGAATTTGGGAGAATGACACCTTTTGAAACAACTAAATCTCAGAAGCTGGCCTTCTTCCTTAGACTTTACAAACCTTATTTATTTTGATCTCACTCAACCCTCTTCCCCACTTCATTTCTCTCCCTTCCTTTAGTGTCTGTCATTTCTGAAGCAGGCATAACATCCTTAAGCCGCCCATCCCCTCATGCTTCTTACTGGCATTTTCCCTGCCACATTCCACTCATTTTTGAAGAATAGATTTGAAAAAGGGGTGGGGTTTGGATTAGATGACTGTCAAGATTCCTACCAACTCTGAGAATTGAAGATTCTCTGAGGAAGGTGCTCAGAGTCAGAGAAATCCTCAAGAGCAGAAATTAGCAAAGACCTACTCAGCATAACCATGAACTCACTTCTCAAAAAATTTTAATTCCAGTATAGTTCACACATAGTGTTATATGAGTTTCAGGTGTGCAATATAATAATTCAACACTTCCATATATTATTTAGTGCTCATCACAGGTGTACTCTTAATTCCCTTCACCTATCTCACCTATGCCCTCCACCTCCCCAGCCATGAACTCACTTTTCTTTTCTTTTCTTTTTTCTTTTTTTTTACAGAGAGAGAGGGCTGGGGAGGGACAGAGGGACAGGGAGAGAGAGAGAATCTCAAGCAGGCTCCACACGCAGCACAAGCCTGACACAGAGTTCGATCTAATGACCCTGAGATCATGACCTGAGCAGAAATCAAGAGCTGACACTTAACTGACTAAGCCACCCAGGTGCCCCTGAACCCACTTTTTTTATTATAATAATATTTTTTTATTATATTATGCTAGTCACCATACAGTACATCCCCGGTTTTTGATGTAAAGTTCGATGACTCATTAGTTGCGTATAACACCCAGTGCACCATGCAATACGTGCCCTCCTTACTACCCATCACTAGCCTATCCCATTCCCCCACCCCCCTCCCCTCTGAAGCCCTCAGTTTGTTTCTCAGAGTCCACAGTCTCTCATGCTTCATTCCCCCTTCTGATTACCCCGCTCTTTTTTAAACTTCGGAATTGCTTTGCTGTTTTATATACAGCCAGATCCCAAGCTAGAGTTGCCAACAGCTTTCTCTCAGTTTTTAAACTGTGTACAATTTTTAACCACTTTCATAATTTAAAATGTTCCTTACAATCTTACAAGTGGGGGCCCTCTTTATTTTCAAGTGCAAATTTGATTCAAGTCAAGGCCAAAGGTTTAAACAGTGAGTTAGAAATCAACCCTTGAGTTCAAAGCCGCTGTTAAGCATGGCAAAATGCCCTTGTTCTTGCCCAACCCCCAGGTTTCTACTCTAGTCCTGCAATCTGTGGGCATTTAAAACAGAGACCCAGAGGTGACAGTCTTCATTCTTGTCCAGGCACCCTATATACACCAAGTTAACAACAGAAATGTTGGCAACTAGATGGTGATTATCTAATTCTAAAACGTTATCTAAATCTAGTAATAGGATTAAAGGTATTCCAGCCACATGTCAATTCCTAGCAAACCCCAGTTGGCCAGTGGCCATTTCCATGGGCTGCTCTTTCCTTTAAAACAGCTCCATCCCCAAAAGCAAAAACAAAAAAAAACAAAAAAAAACCCCCAAAAAACCCAAGCTAAATTGGACCTTGTCAGAATTAAACTCTTTCATGATCCAAAGAATACCATCAAAAAAATGAAGAAAGACCACAGAATGGGAGACAATATTTACAAATCATATATCTGATAAAGATCTAGTACCCAGAATATATAAAGAACCCTTTCAACTCAATAATAAAAAAGACAAATAACCCAATTGAAAAGTGGACAAAAAAATCTGATTTGACATTTTTTCAAAGAAGATAAATAAATGGCCAATAAGCACATGAAGATGTTCAACATCATTAATCATTAGGAAAATACCAATCAAGGAGTGCCTGGCTGGCTCAGTCAGAGGAGCATGCGGCTCTTGATCTTGGGGTCATGAGTTTGAGCCCCACGTTGGGTGCAGAGATTACTTTAATAAATAAAACTTTTAAAAAAGAAAAATGCCAATCAAAATCACAATAATGTGCTATTTCACACATATTAGGAAGGCTATAATAAAAAAGATAACACGTGTTGGTAAGGATGCAGAGAAATGGGAACTATCATACATTTCTGGTGGGACCGTGAAATGGTGCTGCCACTCAGGCAAACAGTCTGGCAGTCCCTCAAAAAGTTAAACAGAGTTAACAGACCTACCACACGACCCAGCAATTCCAGTCCTAAGTATATACTCAAGATAAATGACAACATACATCCACACAAAAACTTGTATACGAATGTTCATAGCAGCATTATTTTTTTTTAATTTTATTTATTTGACAGAGATAGAGACAGACAGCGAGAGAGGGAACACAGCAGGGGGAGTGGGAGAGGAAGAAGCAGGCTCCTAGCAAAGGAGCCTGATGCGGCTCGATCCCAGAACGCCGGGATCACGCCCTGAGCCGAAGGCAGACGCTTAACCGCTGTGCCACCCAGGCGCCCCGTAGCAGCATTATTTTTGATAGCCAAACTATGGAAACAAACCAAATGTCCGTCAAATGACAAATAGATAAACAAAATGTAGTATATCCATGCAATGGAATAGTAATCTGCCAAAAAAGGAATAACGTATTGATGTATGCTATCACATAGATGAACCTTGGAAACATTATTATAAGTGAAAGAAGTCAGACAGAAAGATTTCATATTGTATGATTCCATTTATATGAAATATTTAAAATATTTATTCAGGTAAGTCTAAAGAAACAAAGTGGATTAGTAGTTGCCTAAGTGGGGGAGGATTGGACAGCGACTGCTAAGGAGTACAGGTTTTTCTTTGAATTGATGAAAATGTTCTGGAAATAGATTGTGGTGAAGATGGCACAACTTTGTGAGTATAATGAAAACCACTGAATTATATGCTTTATATGAGTAAATTTTAGGGTGTGTGACTTATATCTTCACTTTTTAAATGTGGAAAAATAGCACCATAGCCAAGAGCCAGAGGTCTGTGGGGCAAAACTGGACCAGAGATGCTGACAGTCTTTCCATGTGACAGAAAGACTCACATTCAGATGTGTTAGCAGGAATTTACATGGTACATACTGTGACAGATTAATGCAAATCATAAAGAGAAGCAACATAGTCACTTTAGAGTTCTGATTACTGGGGGATGAATTAGGTCCCTCAGCCATCTGCCTGGATCCTTCCAAACCGTCCAGCTACATACCCCAAGATCTCTCCAAATTCCCTGGCCTTCAAACTCTCTGAACTGTCTTTCCTCTGTGAAAACTCCATTTCCTCCTCCTTGCCTTTGCCAAACTAACAAGATCCAACTTATCTTTTAAGTGTCACCAGGTGCAAATTCTCTCCTGTGAAGTAGTGCTTTGGTACATGAAAAAAAGATTCCGTGTTTGCTGTGTGACTGAACAAATGAATGTCCTCAGTTATTCACCCTTCTAAATAGGGTTGAAGGATTAAAATTGCCCATAGTTAGCATAAGCCATTGCTTAATTTCTCTAGGAGTTGTTGAAGCAGTACAGTGGATAAGTAAGCAGGCCTGGGGTGAGCTTATGTTCCTGGAAGGGAGCTCCAATTCATATCTGAGTTTCTCACAGAAACAATGGAATAGCATAGCCGTTCTCAGCCTTATATCCACTGGGACACATGATAGAAGATGCTCACATACAGAGCTGGCTCCCAGAAGCTTAATTGACATTATGCAAATTCCCACCTCATTCTCTCTCAGCCAGGCAAGCATGTCAGAATACAAGAGGATGAGAGCAACATTTTCATAAGGATAACTTTAAACGAGGTCTAATTTACTAAAACAGGCAATCATTCACAAACTCCAGACCCTTACATATTAGTGAGAACAAATTACTTGCAATCCAGCTCCCAACTGATTGTGACACCCCAAGGCACAGCCACACCACAGATGAGGGCCACTGGTGTATCAAGAGGTCACATTTCTGGAGAAGAGCCAGAATGCCAAACTTGTTATGGACACAACCACAAACCACAAACAATATCTTGATACAAGGAAATAGTTTCTAAAATGCATGTAAAACATAACTTTAACAGACCACACAGAACCCGGCCCCATAAAACTGGATTTAACCTAGGAGATAGTCTATCACAGAGCTTTCTCTCATCCTGCCTTAAAATGTCATCTCCTGTTTGCTGCAATAAATCCAGAGGGGCGGGAATACTATCCAGGTCATAGAATTCAAAAGGGCTTCTCTGGGGGAATTTTGCCCAGAACACTTGTGAAAATTTTGTAGAAGGATGATCAATTGGTGATATTTTTTAAAATTGGATCCAAAGATTATAATTTTGCTGCTTTTTTTCCTCAAATGTTACATTACCTGCTAGCAGGAACAAGTATTAACCAAACATGCTATTTGTCTTTTTTGCTGCCTTCAAAGCACAGTTTCTTCTTTCTCGAGCCATCATCTCTTTCAGAATTGGCAGCTTCAAGTCTTTGCGATGGTGCTACACAAGTCAGCCCCCCTCCCTTAAAAATGCATAAACCAACCCCTGTTTGCACAGAATTTGGCATCCTTTGATTCTTCGAGACTTGTGGTTTCACAAGATTGAAAAGCCTCAAAGCTCTGGCTTGACGATGGCCAAAGGTAAACGTGCACCAGCCTAAGTTTTGATCCCAGATCCACATGAAAAGTATTTCTACACTGGCCTCACAATAGGAGATTGCCACTATCATTAGAGCCCTGCCTTTTTTCCTTTTTTATCATCCGTCAAGAATTGAATATTGAATGATTATGAAATAATAGGACTAATCCTTATAAAAACAAACACAGCAGGACTCGCTCCTCTGAATGTTGATATTATATCTTAAATCCAACAAAAATCCTACCAGCCTCATCTCTGATGATCAATCTTTGACCAATACCACTTGCAAGGCACCAAAGTATGAGTTAAAAACCTATGCATCCTAGTTTCCTTATATTTATGGAATGCAAAATAATGTTTCCTGTACATCTTATATACTTTATGCAATATACAAAGTTAAATTCATAAGACTTCAAATGCTTGCATATTATTCAAAAACAAATTTCTCCTTTGTAAGTACTGTGGCATCTAATCACTCTGACTTCTATCTTACTACGCTTGGTAATGAGCCACGGAAGGAACCCCACATAATAATGTCAGAAAAAAGACTGCCCTGAATTTCTTACATTTTCCTACTACTCTATGTTGTTTTTCCTCTTGAATTTGACCCAATATATTTTCTAAGCTTTCTTCAATTATTTCCCCTTCACTATTCCCCATTATAAAATAAAGTATTTCTGTGATTCTAAATAAAGTTCCTATTGTTCGTTTCTTCAGTTGACTTTCTAAAACAGATGTTTGTGAACATTCACCTGAACTTCTGCTTTTTATCGTAGGCATGCTTTAGAACCTAGTATAAAGGTTTTCAAATTGTTTGCATATTTTCAGGTATTAACTGTGTGGAAGATAGTTTTTCTGCCTCCTTTTCCTTCAAATGATGGAGAAAGGGCCAAAGGAGGATTAGAATGGCTATATTTGCTTAAGAAATCAGGCAAGCACATCATGCCAGGATGACATAAATCAATGAGGTCTGGATTTGTAAAGTGTCTCAAGTTACTTTTTAAGAGGATGACTTTGAAAAAGCAAAGAATACATTTTATTGGGAATCTTTCCCTTGGCTTCCTAGACCTTAATATGATTTGGATTTATCTCTGGCCATTTATTTAACAACCCGTTAAGTAGTAATTGAGGGCTTCCTATTTGTAAATCCCCCATTGTGGGGGACACAGAGATACTTCAAACATGGGCGCCGGCCTTAAAAAACTTGGTGTAAAGAACAGGTATGGAGAGGATTAAATGAGTTTATCTATACAAATCTTAGAAGATATATATATATATATATTNGACAAAATTTGCTAAATACAGACACATTGCCAATGGAGAATTGGAAAAGAAGAGATTAATTCTGGCTCTTCCTGGCAAGGCGTTGTGGAAGTTTTAGCACCTAAGTAGAGCTTTAAAGTGTGGGTAGGACTTCCTTTGAAAACCAGGTTGGAAGGGTGGAGAAGTAGGATTCACTAGTGACAACACAATTCAAACTGAGGAGGAAGGAGGTAGAGCCCAAGATACCAGAGCTCTGCTCTCTTCCACCTCTGACCGACCCACCTAACCTGGGAGCTCCACTTTGGCTGTTGTAGTTATTCGGTTCCATCTGAGTTTTCCTTTGAACTACAGGTTCCACTGTTAAAATGAAGTCTGAAAACTACTGGGTAAGATTATCTTAAAGGGCCCTTCTAGCACTAACCTTCTATGAGTCACAGACTATAAAAAGACTTTGTTTTACCAAGCATCTCAGCAGAAGAAGCAAGCATAGGAAACTAACATTTACTGTGTAACTAGGGTATGGCACATATTACTATTAAATCCAAAGAGCAAACCTGTTCAGGTAGATGCTATTATTATCCTCACTGTACAGGCAAGAAAACTAAGATTAGAGTACTTAACTAACTTTCCCAAAGGTATGCAGCTAATACCTGGTGGAGAAAGGATTCAAACTCAGGAAGCATAATGCCAAAGGCTGAACTCCTACTTACTATTCTGTGCCACCCTAAGCACATCAGCATTCAGTCATTCAGGGAAAGGCTGGAAACATACACAGCTATGGCAGCCATACTGTTGCAGCCATTTTTGGAACAAACACATATTTCAGAATCATCTCTAGAACTGGAGGCACTTTCTTCTGAATGTCCTCAATTTTGGCAAATCCTTGCCATCAGAGTTGGCAATTTTTGAAAACAGCCAAAAGTGACTGGGAGTCAGGTGTTGTAAAAAAGTACATGACCAAACTGGGCAATGCCAAGATGGTCAACAGTACAGTGTGAACAAGAGGGAGTGAGGCAGATGTTCCTATGCGATACATGAATTAGCTCACAAGTAGCATCCCAAAGACAACTATAGTCGCATTGTTGGAAAGTACATCGAGGCACCCAGGGTGACCACTTTGAAAGGCAAAACTCTTGACTGTGTAAAATCTAGTGTGTTCTTTTGTTTTTTTTTTTTAAAGGTCTCAGCAGCACGCCGTGGAGGAACAAACCCACATCTCTGCTCTGCCTCTCGGCAATCAAACAAATACGGTTAAGTCCCTTAACATCTCTGGACAACAGTTTTCTATAAATTGGAGACAATACTACCCAATGTGGAGAGCTGTTTTAGGGACAAAAAAAAATGTATAAAGCAAGAAGTACCATGCCCGACCCTCAACGGCCCCTCCAAAAAGTACAGTTAATATTGTGCTGAGCTATTTATTAAATATTCTCTGCAGATTTGGGAATCTGAGAGGGTTTTTAGTTCAAACCAGATATGTTTTGGAGTTCTCCCCAAGTGCCGTAGCTGAGTTTATTCTCAGATGGCATAGCACATTTAAGCATGGATAGTAAGAAATGAGTGTGCACAAAACAAATACGGCTTCTCAAAAACATTTATTGAAAACGCAATCCATCCCCACGGTATTTAACTCATTCAGGCTGCTAACAAATGCTCTTCTAGTATCTCAGAAAGCACAGTTTGGAGAGAAATTTTTTGACCACAATAATTGCATGTCTTTCATAGCAATTGTCTTTCAAAAAAAAAAACCTACAAAGTTTCTATGTTGGTAAGAAAGCAGGTGAACCGGGAAAGAAATGTAAAGCTTTGTGCTTACAGCTTGTTTTCCATGACATGGGAGGTCTGCTTTTGAAAGCAAGCAAAGTGTTCATTTATTAAGAAAAACCAGTTCTTTGGGCTCCTGCTAAGTGTTTTGGGGCTCAGCAATTATCCAAAACTCAGATTACGGATTCAAACATCCCTCCCTCCTACTCCCCCACCTCCCTGAAAAACAGGAAGTCTTACTGTGCCTGCGTGATGCCTTCATCCCTGCAACCTTGCTGCATGTTGGGCTGAATATTATGTGAAACAAGTCACAAAAGAGAAAAGCTGAAGGCAGGTGCAGGAACAAGATGCTGTGCTCCTTGGAGAGGGCCTTAGGTAAGTAGCTACAAGAGTTGTACATGCCAATCAAAGACGGGCAAGGGTCAAGCTCCCTTTTGTGCACAAACAAAGACTAATTGCATGTTCATAGCTGTAGAGTCTGCGGGCACTAATTCGAGAGAGGAACTATAAAAACCTTGGACTCCCGCCTCCCAACAGCAGCCAAGGCAAAGCAGAGGGCTGGAGGAGCCCAGTGGCTGTCAACCAGCTGGGCCTCTCCCTGCCTTCTCCACAGCAACCAGAGGCTCCCACGTGGCTGCCATTTCAGAAATGAAAATAAGCCATTTTGTGGAAACTGAAAGGATAGCTGTGTGTACATAACGCCAAGCCAATGAGCAGCAATGGAAAAGGCTCCGAGCCACTTAGCTTCCTTTGAAGCACAATGCCCAATACTGTTGGCCTTGCTTTTTCATTGAATCGACCAAATTAGCTGGCTCTTTTGACATCTTGTAGACATGACTGGTCAGTGCAAGTTGTCCTTTTCTTACATTCAGAAACAAAGATCTGTTAAGGTGGTGTGGTTTTGTAAGAAACCATTTTGAATCAAGTTACTATTAAGGCCAAGCAACTGGAGCAGCCGGCTTTTGAATTTATTATTAATAATAGCTGACATTCGTAGAATACTTTCTCGTTTCCCAAACACTCGCATTCATTCATTCTCTAAACATTTATTACTACTTCTGCTACAGGCAAGGCTCTATGCTTGGTGCTATGGAGAAAATAAACATGTTAGCCAATTAGGAACACTGCTCATTAAGCAGGGTGGACCTGATTGTGCCCATTCCACAACTGAAGAAACTCAGAACCAAAGCAGTGAAGTGATGTCCCCCATCATACAGCCTTTCAGTGACAAAGCCAGGAGAGAATGCAGACCCTCTCGCCTCTGCTCTGTCCTTAACCCACCGCACCCCACTGCCTTTCTATAGATGTGTGTAAGGAGCCGTCCAGCAAGGGCACTGAGCATGCTAGAATATAGGGGTCCTCAAGCCTGCACCCTTTCTCACTTCAAAACAAAACAAATCCCTCTTTTGCCGAACTCCCAGAAATAGAGCAGATAAAAATGGAGTTGCTCTGGGTAAATTGTGTAAGGGGACACTGGTAGAGTGGATCCCAGCTTTTCCACTGACAAGCTATGTGACAAATATCGAACAAATCCCTTAATCTCTAGGCCTTAGTTTCCCCATCTGTAAAAGGAGGGAGTTGGATTCATTAAAGTCTGTGAATTCTAAACTTGGCTGGCAATCACAGACCCAGGAGGATCTTGCTGAAATATAGATTTCAGGCCCTTCCTCATACTTTATGAATTATAATCCCCAGGGAAGAGGACCTAGGAGCCTGCACTATAACAACAACTCAGCAGATTCTCCTTCAAAGCCTAGATCAGAAGCCCTGCATGAGAAAACGTTCAGTGTCTGGGCTGGCCCATGAAACTCCACACACAAGAAAATACCATTAAGTTCTGAGAAAGAATTCCAAGGAAATGGGACCTGAAGAGGCTACTCATTTGTTCATTCATTCACGTGTTCCTACAAACAGTGTGAACTGTGCTCTCTTTGCTGGTTTCTGTACTGGCCCCAGAAACACATATATGACTAGTAGAGAGTCCTTGTTCTTAAGAATCTCAAAATCTATTTGTAGAGATAAATGTGTAAAGAGATTAGCACAACGAAAGTGGTAGGTACTTTAACAGGGAGAGGAAGAGTATGATGGGAACACAAGGGAGAGAAGCCACAAGTATGCATCAGTATGGCTAGGTCATACAGGCTAAATCACGAAGTACTCAGGAAGAAGAAGTTTTCACCAAGGCAGAGGCTGAACTGTATCCTGTAGACAATGGAGGGCCATTGAAGGGTTTTAGGCTAGAGAACATGATCCAATTGACATTTAGAAAAGATTCCTCTATCTGCTGGCTGGTGAGTAGTTTTGGAAGGAGCCAGAGCAAGGGAGATCAGTAAAGAGGAAGATGCCATGAGACCACAGGAGAAACCATTGGGGCCTGAACTACAGCATTGTTAATTTACCACCGTATACCCTAGAGCAGGGCAGGGGACATGGAAGTGCTTATTAAATGAAATAGGCCAAGCACTGTTCCAAGCATCTTTCAAGTGTCTTGCTTAATTCCTGTAACAATCCTACAAGGTACATACCATTAGTATCATAATGCTTATTTTTTTAGAGTTAAAAAAACTGAGGTACAGAGAAGCTAAGAAACTTGTCCAAGTGACACGGTAAGAAATTAGTATGGCTGGGGCTCCCTGGGTCGCACAGCGGTTAAGCGTCTGCCTTCGGCTCAGGGCGTGATCCCGGCGTTATGGGATTGAGCCCCACATCAGGCTCTTCTGCTATGAGTCTGCTTCTTCCTCTCCCACTCCCCCTGCTTGTGTTCCCTCTCTCGCCAGCTGTCTCTATCTCTGTCAAATAAATAAATAAAATCTTTAAAAAAAAAAAAAGGATTGAAGTTATACATAAATTTTTGAGACCCTAATCTATAATTTCTTAAGAATCACCAATAGGGGCGCCTGGGTGGCACAGCGGTTGGGCGCCTGCCTTCAGCTCAGGGCGTGATCCCGGCGTTATGGGATCGAGCCCCACATCAGGCTCCTCCGCTATGAGTCTGCTTCTTCCTCTCCCACTCCCCCTGCTTGTGTTCCCTCTCTCACTGGCTGTCTCTCTCTCTCTGTCGAATAAATAAATAAAATCTTAAAAAAAAAAAAAAGAAATTAGTATGGCTAAGATTTGAACTCAGGCAATCTGACTCCAAAAGCCATGTTCTTTTTTTTTTTTTTAAGATTTTATTTATTTGACAGAGACAGAGACAGCCAGCGAGAGAGGGAACAGAAGCAGGGGGAGTGGGAGAGGAAGAAGCAGGCTCCCAGCAGAGCAGGGAGCCCAACGTGGGGCTCGATCCCAGGAACCCAAGACCATATCCTTTGCTGAAGGCAGACAATTAACGACTGAGCCACCCAGGCGCCCCCAAAAGCCATGTTCTTAACTGTTTTACTCTGCTGACTCCCTAATAAGTTCTGGGAAATTAATGTGAGAAGGCAGGAGGGAGGGAGAAACAATGGATGAAGGGGTAGATGGGTGGGAGGGAAACAAAATAGTCAGGGTTTGTCAGCAGGGTGATGGAGGGTAAAGAGTTAAGGATGATACCCAGTTTTCTTGCTTAGATAGCTGGGTATATAATGGGTAAGTATGTCAATCCATTGTTTTGATGAGGTAGAAGCCAAGACTCAATGCTATAATCCATAGCCCTGGGAATTTGAAGACAGGGCAGTGAAGGAGTAGAATAAGGCACTGCAGAGAGTGTGAACGGTGCCACCAAAGGCTGGGTTAAGCAAAGGCTGGGCAGCTCTTTGGCCTCAGGACTTTGCTCCAGCACTTCCCAGTTGTCAGGGGAGACAGGGCATGGCAACAGATGATGTCAACAATATTACAAAACTTATTCTGGTCTCAGGCTTCTGAAAATGGGCTCAATTAAGAATTGTGGTAGAGGGGTGACTGGGTGGCTCAGTCAGTTAGGCAACTGACTCTTGATTTCGGCTCAGGTCATGATTTCAGGATCCTGAGATTGAGCCCTGAGTTGGGCTCCATGCTCAGCGGGGAGTCTGCTCAAGGATTCTCTCTCTCCCTCTCACCCTCCCTCCCCCAACTCTCTCTCTCTCTCTCTCTCTAAAATAAATAAATCTTTAAAAAAAATTGTGGTAGAAATACATATGGGGCAGGGGCCAAAGAGAAAGCATAATGTTGTATGCTATTTCCTTAAAGCTCTACCAACAGTTTCCTCTCCCCTGCCAAGGCACTACTTAGATGTTCTGGCAAGTTCCCTGGTGGTGCTCACCTAAGTGACTATGGTGTAAGTAATGGGGGACTAGGGTAAAAGTTATTTATGAATCCGAAGCAAATGCCAGTCTACAGCACTTGGCTTGGGAAGTCAGCTTCCCCACCATCCCCAAGCATCAGACCTTAAGGTAACTATGGGCACTGATCTATACGTGGTGCCAGGGTTTGGTGCAGAGCGCATCTAATTTTTAAGCCCAGTTCTTAAACTTCAGCCATCATCAGAACTCCCTGGAGGGCTGGTTAAAACAGAGTGCTCAGACCTACCCCCAGGGGTTCTGATTCAATAGGTTTGAAGTGGGCTGTGTTTCTAATAAATTTCTAGTTGATGTTGATAGTCCCGGGGCCACTCCCTGAGAACCACTGACTACAGCAGTTACTAAACTTTTTGGTCTCGAAGCTTCTTCCCATTCTTAACAATTATTGAAAATTTCAAAGAGGTTTTGTTTGTGTGGGTTATATTTCCATAGGCACTATATTAGAAATTAAAATGGAAATGTAAAATATATTTATTAATTTACTTAAGGGGTGCCTGGGTGGCTCAGCCGTTAATTGTCTGCCTTCAGCTCAGGTCATGATCCCAGGATCCTGGGATCGAGCCCCGAATCGGGCTCCCTGCTCGGCGGGAAGCCTGCTCTCCCTCTCATACTCCCCTTGCTTGTGTTCCCTCTCTCGCTGTCTCTCTCTGTCAAATAAATAAATAAAATCTTTTTTAAAAATTTACTTAAAATAACAATAAACATATTAGATGTTAACACATTTTATGAAAATTATTTTAAAAAACAAAAAGTGAGTAAGAAAAGTGGTTTCGTTTTTCATTTTTGTAAATCTCTAATACAGGGCTTAATAGAAAACAGCTGGATTCTGTTATCTGCTTCTCTTTGTTCTAAAACTTAGCTATTTATTTTTCCAGCTTTATTGAGACATAACTGACATATGACATTATGTAAATATAAGGCATACAATGCAATGATTTGATACACATACATATTGTGAAATGATTACGACAATAAGGTTAGTTAACACCTCCATCACCTAAGTACCTTTTCCATGTGTGTGGTGATAACATTTAAGATCTACTCTGATAGCAACTGCCAAGTATATAATATAGTATTATGAGCTATAGTCATCATGCTATACATTAAATACCTAGAACTTACTCAACTTATACATGGGAGCTTGTATTCTATGACCAACATCTCCCCATTTCCCCCACCTCACAGTCCCTAGCAACCACCATTTTACTGTTTCTATGAGTTCACCTTTTTTAGGTTCTACATGTAAGTGAAATCATACAGTATTTATTTTTCTCTGTCTGGCTTATTTCACTTAGCATAATGCCCTCCAGGTTCATCCCAGTTGTAAAAAATGGCAGGATTTCCTTCTTTTTTATGACTAAATAATATTATATGTGATATATATATTATATATGTGTGTATATATATTATATTTATGTATATATATTAATGTATATATTATAGTATATATATTATATAATGTGTGTGTGTGTATATATATATATACACACATATGTATTCTTTATCCATTCATCCATTGATGGACATTTAGTTTGTTCCCATGTCTTGACTACTAGTAATAATGTTGCAATGAACATGGGGGTGCAGATACCTCTTCAAGACACCGATTTCACTTCTTTCAGATATATACCCAGAAGTGGGATTGCTGGATCATATGGTAGTTCTATTTCTAATTTTTTTGAAGACCCTCTGTACTGTTTACCATAGTGGTTGTATCAATTTACATTCCCACCAACGGTGCATGAGGGTTCCCTTTTCTCCACAGCCTTGCCAGTGCTCATTATCTCTTGCCTTTTTTTAAATTTTATTTTTTTAAAGATTTCATTTATTTATTTGTCAGAGAGCGAGCACAAGCAGAGGGAGAAGCAGGCTCCCTGCTGAGCAAGGAGCCCCATGCGGGACTCGATTCCAGGACCCTGGGATCATGGCCTGAGCGGAAGGCAGACACTTAACTGAGCCACCCAGGCATCCCTTTAACTTTATTTTTAGGTAGTCTCTACACCCAAAGTGGGGCTCAAACTCATGACCCCAAGATCAAGATTATATTCTACCAGCTGAGCCAGCCAGGTGCCCATCTTGTCTTTTTGATACAGCTATTCTGACAGGTGTGGTTCTGATTTGCATTTCCCTGATTATTAGTGGTGCTGATCACCTTTCCATGTATCTGTTAGCCAGCTGCATAGCCTCTTTGGAAAAATGTCTATTCAAGTCCTCTGCCCATTTTTTTAAAAGATTTACTTATTCGACAGAGAGGGAGTGTGTGTGTGAGGGGAGGGGCACAGGGAGAGAATCTTCAAGCAGACACCCCGCTGAGCAGGGAGCCTGATGCAGGTCTTGATCCCAGATCCCATGACGCATGAGATCACCACCTGAGCTGAAACCAACAGTCAGATGCTCAGCCGACTGAGCAACCCAGGCGCCCCTGCCCATTTTTTAAATCAGATTATTGGTGCTCGCTTCTGCAGCACATATACTAAATCAGATTATTGGGGGGGATTGTTATTGAGTTGTAGGAATTCCTTATATATTTTGGATATTAACCCTCATCAGATAAATGATTTGCAAATATTTTCTCCCATTTCATAGGTTGCATTTTAATTTTTTTATTGTTTCTGTTGCTGTACAGAAGCTTTTTTAGTTTGATGTTGTCCCACTTGTTTATTTTTGCTTTTGTTGCTTGCATTTTTTTAAAAAAGATTTTATTTATTCATTCAACAGAGAGAGAGACAGCCAGCGAGAGAGGGAACACAAGCAGGGGGAGTAGGAGAGGAAGAAGCAGGCTCCCAGCGGAGGAGCCTGACGTGGGGCTCGATCCCAGAACGCCAGGATCACGCCCTGAGCTGAAGGCAGACGCTTATCGACTGCGCCACCCAGGCACCCCTGCAAGTGATAGTTTCTTAAAGGTCATCTGCAATGTGGAGTTTGAAATCATATCAATGAACTTTATGTACTCTGTTATACCAAAGTCCATTGATCTGTCTCATATTTTTTTTAAGATTTTATTTATTTATTTGACAGAGAGAGAGAGAGAAAATGCAGCGGGGGGGAGGGGCAGGGAGAAAGGGAGAAGGACACTCCCCACTGAGTGCGGAGCCAGACATGAGGCTGGATCCCAGGACTCCGAGATCATGACCTGAGCCAAAGTCAGTCGCCCCACCAACTGAGCCACCCAGGCGCCCCATCTTGTATTTTGCATTGATCTTGGATTCATGCACGATATCACAATATTGTACACTGATCATTTCAAAAATACTGATTTCTGAGTTGTGAAGATCTTCCAAATATTTACACTTTTAATTATACAATATTTCAAAAAACCACATTTGTTAATATCATCACCAGTAGCATCAGAAGACTGTTTCACTCCTGGGAAACTGTCAAGCTCACAGTGGTGGACACAGTTGTCCAAAAATTCTAATTTTGCTTGAAAGCTCCAATTTCATCATTGGCAACAAATACTGTCAGCTGTTTTCCTTGTAATGACAGATTTACTTTGTTCATTTTTGAGAAAATATCTGCCAAATACCCCAGTCTGAATAACCAGTTTTTTCCATCAGTTGTCCTTTTAAGTGAAAAAATGGTCTTCCATGGGAAAAAAAGTAGCTAGTTCAGCATGCAATTCAAACAATTGCACAAGTGTTTTTCTTCAAGACAACCATTGCACTTCAGTGTGAAGAAATGATTTATGCATACAAGTACTTAAGAGTCGAAATTTAATAAAATGACTGTATTTTTACTGCTTCATCAAGGACATTCTTAAAACTGGCTTCCCCCCCCCCCCCCCCCCCCGTGAGTGGTGGTGAAGTGTACAGTGACTGCTAGCACAGCTTAGTGCCACTGCCCTGATTCATGCTAACATATCAGAAGCTTTCTCCACTGTTGCTTTTGCACCTTCAGGGCAAATGTCAACACAGTGGAAAAGGCATATAATGTCTTAGTATTATCATAAGAATAGTTATGGCTTCACAAACCCCCTTGAAGGGTTTTGGGACCCCGAGTCCATGGTCCATGTGGGCAGAACCACGGGGAAAGTGCATCCAGCATCCAAAGTTTTATTTCATTCACTCATTCACTCTCTCACTCACTCACTCACTCACTCAGAAACATTCATTAAATATCTGCTGTGTTTCAGGCCTCCCACAGCATAGTTATGTTTTCTACCATTACATTCTGCTATCCAGATCAAATTGAGAGGCTAGAACTAAAACAGAACTCTTCCTCCACACTTGTATGGGGTGGGGGGTCCACTTAGGTAATTGTAAGGGTGGTATTTCCCAATACAGCCTTCTCTATCCAGACCCAACATAGTCTCACGTTATTTTGCACTGACTCAAAGATATCATGCCACTCACCCAGATTAAACTGTATAAGCATTAACAAGTCAGCTTACAAGGACAACCACCTGTAGAGCCACCCACAATATTACAGACTTGATGGGGAGTAAAGTTAGCCACAACCCTAACATTTCACTCTGCCTTACTTTATGTAATAAAGTAAGTCTATATGCTTTGTATATATTTTATGTATTTTATGTATATGTATATATGTACTCTATATATGATGTATACTTGTATATACTTTATATATGCTATGTAGACTATATATGGATAATCTATATACTTTGAATCATCAAAAAATGGTAATATTTTATAGCAATTACAGATGTCAGTTACCACATAGTATTAACATGTTTCTTTCAGAATCACGCATAGCAATAAATAAGTAAATAAATAAATAAATAAAACAGTAAGTACTTTGTAAGTATAAAATAAAATACACATGTCTCAGGCACTAATCTAAGGACAAAGGTCAGTTTAATCTCACTCTTCTGTGGCATATTTGACATAAAAGCCTCATGCCTAGTGGGGCACCTGGCTGGCTCAGTTGATAGAGCATATATTGATCTTGGAGTTGTGAGTTCAAGCCCCCAGGCTGGGTGGAGATTACTTTCTTTTAATGTTTTTTTTAAAGATTTTATTTATTTATATGACAAAGTGAGAGAGCACAAGCAAGTGCAGCGGCAGAGTCTGGAGAGGGAAAAGCACCCTCCTAGCTAAGCAGGGAGCCCAATATCCCAAAATCAAGGGAGCTTGATGCCAGGACCCTGGGATCATGACCTGAGCCAAAGGCAGATGCTTAACCGGCTGAGGACCCAGGTGCCCCGGGTGGAGATTACTTTAAAAAAAAAAAAAAGCAAGCCTAGGGCACCTGGGTGACTCAGTCGGTTAAGCGACTGCCTTTGGCTCAGGTCATGATCCTGGAGTCCTGGGATTGAGTCCCACATCGAGCTCCCTCCTCAGCAGGGAGTCTGCTTCTCCCTCTGCCCCTCACCATAGTCTTGTGCTCTCTCTCACTCTCTCTCTCAAATAAATAAATAAAACCTTAAATAAATAAATAAGCCTTGTATCTATTAATGATGGCTTACTGCAATTAAGAATGTATCAGAAAATTGGGGCACCTGGGTGGCTCAGTGGGTTAAGTATCCGACTCTTGGTCTCAGCTCAGGTCCTGAACTCAGGGTCATGAATTGAAGCCCCACATTGGGCTCTATACTGTGCGTGGAGCCTACTTAAAAAAAAAAAAAAAGAATATATCAGAAAAAAAGTTGGACATCAATCTTTCAATTAGTGTGATAGAAGGCTTAAAACCTATCATAGTAGAATAGTAGAAGCCGTAGCCAGTCTTTATTATAAGAAACACACCTTCAAACACCGGAGTCTTCTAAAGTCTTGATAACAGCTTTCTATGCTTGTTTCTGTTTTAAATTTTTTTTCTCATTAGATTTTTCCCCTTCCATCCTCCTTGCCTCCCTTGCCATCCGATGAAGCTGCACAAAGCCGATCCAATTTGTTATTTTTACACTGATAGTGAATTATATTACTTTCAGCAAAGGGTTGGATTTTTTCTATGAGTGCAAATATGAAGTACATCTTGCACATTGTTAATACTCTCATTATTGATACCTAATATTTCATTAAAATAAGAAGGAAATATTTAAGTACAAATCCAGGAAATTCTATTCTTTGGGGCAATTCCATGGTCCATTTGTTCTGGAGCTGAAATGCTGAAAGTCTCAAGGTATCATCAACAGTTTATTTACATTCATTGTCTGCTTGTTTCCCACACAAATATATTCTGTGTTTAAAATGTATAAAGCTGAGCCAGGCCTTCTCACGCTGTTTGCAGTAAAATATGGCTTACCACGTCTCTCTGAGGAACCACTGACAAATAGGCTCTTGTTGTCCAACTTTCTCTCCGCTGAGGGTAATGATTCAGTGGTTCAGAAGGTTAATTCCTAGAGATAGTGTTGTCTTTGGCTTGAACAGATGTTGGTAGTGCTTTAATGTGGTTATCAAACTAGGCTGCCCTTCATTCTTTGCTCTCGGGAGCCCAGGGCATTGTTCCACAAGGCATTCCAGCCCCCCTCTATGGAGATCCAGCGGAGCTGAACATACCACAGCATTACTCCTGCCAGCACAGGCTCCTCTGGGGTCACTGTGGATATTGACAATATACAGCCCAGAAACTGATAATGACAGACTTGATCTTTAAAAGATCTGTAAATATTTGTAAGCACATAAAGATTTAGAATGTCTTTTGATGCTCAGATTCAATAATCTGTAAAACTACTCATTCGTTAAATGTTCAAATCCCTCAATAGCTATATGGATTGGCCTCTCAATGGTTTACTATATGCCCTAATACCTTTTTTGTGCATATCAATCTCCAAAATGGAATAACTGCCTGTATAATCAGGATGTTTGTGCTCACCAAATGGAATCAAAATTGGGCAAGAGTCCAAATACCAAGCAAGTTCAATTTTGCTGGTGCTCATATGTAATGATAAAATCCACTGTCACTAGCTGAGTGGAAGAGAGAATCCCCTAGCCTACGAGATCATTTCCACCTAAGCACAGATTCCTGTTTTTCTGGCAAATTGCTATCAGTGCAATGCCATTGAAATTGCAGCATCCCAATAGCACAGTGCTGTTTCAAAATCAAACTTGTGGGCACCTGGGTGGCTCAGTCGGTTAAGTGTCTGACTCTTAATTTCAGCTCAGGTCATGATCTCAGGGTTGTGAGATCAAGCCCCACATTGGGCTCTGCACTGGGTGTGGAACCAACTTAAGATTCTCTTTCTCCCTCTCCCACTGTCCCTCCCTGATCTTGCCCTCTCTAAAAATAATAATAAAATAAAATGGCTGTCAAAAAATTAAAAATTAAAACAAATCAAACTCGTGGTCAACAACTTATTATGTGTGCTTAGGCACTACACAAAAAGAAATACAAGAATTTCCTGCTCTTAGGGAATTTAGTCATGTTGGGGAGCCCAGAGTTATATCTATGAAACAATTCAAGAGTGATCAGTAGCAGGAGGAAAATGACTTAGCGTCATAAAAAATGGTACAGTTCTGGACAACAGATACCAGGAAGGAAAGTGATGGTGATAATAACTGATACTGATACTCAAATATAGCTTTTTTGAGGTCTTACTCTGAGCCCACACTGAGTTATGCACCAAGGATACAAAGATGAGTAAGACGGAGACCTGTTTTCAAGGAGCTCACAGTCCAGTGGAGGAGACAGACCTATAAACCAATCATTTCAGCATGACAGATAAGGGTTAAATAGAAGTCTGTAAAAAATTCTGGGGGAGCCCAAAGTAAGTAGGACTAACTGAGTGAGGGGTGAGTTCAGAGACAGTCACAGAGAAGTATGCATCATGCAAGGCTTTGAAAGACAAGTAGGAGTTCTTCAGGACAATGAGGGAAGGGAATGATAAGCAGAGGGGCTCGGCAGTATGAAGCAAGCAGGCCTAGTTAGGAAAGTGAGAGATTTAGAGTTACTGGAAATAGTTACCCTATTCTTAATTTTAACAGATAAGGTAAATGAGGTTCAGGGAGGTTAACTCATTTGTCCTAAGGTCCCACAACTGGGAAATAATAAAGCAAGAACTCAAGTTTACATCCATCTGACGCCTCTGTGGCGCTCCCAATCAGCAAACTGACTTCATAAAGACCTGGAAACAAATACGAGTTAATTCACAGCCTCCATAAAACCCTTGTGCAGTACGAATTGTCAATAAATTTACTTCTACATAAGATATAACCTGCAAGGGGCGCCTGGGTGGCACCGCGGTTAAGTGTCTGCCTTCAGCTCAGGGCGTGATCCCGGTGTTATGGGATCGAGCCCCACATCAGGCTCCTCCGCTATGAGCCTGCTTCTTCCTCTCCCACTCCCCCTGCTTGTGTTCCCTCTCTCGCTGGCTGTCTCTATCTCTGTCAAATAAATAAATAAAATCTTTAAAAAAAAAAGATATAACCTGCAAAATCCCAGAGCAAGGGAATCTGCTTAAGATTTTACATATTTCATTGCAGAAATGTTAATTTTCAACATTTGCACCATCATTTTTGGATACATTTGGATATGGTCAAAGGAAAAGAGAATATCTACCTGGAAAAGAGAAGAAGGAAATGAGAAGAACTGAATCATGAACAACTTTATTTAAACTGTAAGGACCTATAGAACACCCTATCAGGAGGCGCCTGGGTAGCTCAGTCGGTTGGGTGTCTGCTCAGGTCATGATCCCAGGGTCCTGGGATCGAGCCCCACATCAGGCTCCTTGCTTGGCAGGGAGCCTGCTTCTCCCTCTCCCCCTGCCTACAGCTCCTCCTGCTTGTGCTCTGTCAAATAAATAAAATCTTTAAAAAAGACAAAAGAAAAGAACACCCTATCAGGACAGGGACCTCATTAAATTAATCTGTCAAGCAAGCCGCCTCATTGATTCTCTGAGCCTTGGTTTCCTCATTTGTAAATCAAGTAAGCTACACTTACTTGAAACACAAAAAATATATATTCTTATTCAACATATGACACAAAATTGAGAAAAAGCATTAAATAAAAGAAAAACCTTCTCTAGGGAAAGGGATAAGGGCAGAAAGGGCCTTGACTTTCCCATCTCAAAAGTCGAGGGATTGGTGCGCCTGGGTGGCACAGCGGTTAGGCGTCTGCCTTCAGCTCAGGGCGTGATCCCTGCGTGATGGGATCCAGCCCCACATCAGGCTCCTCTGCTATGAGCCTGCTTCTTCCTCTCCCACTCCCCCTGCTTGTGTCCTCTCTCGCTTGCTGTCTCTATCTTTGTCGAATAAATAAATAAAATCTTNAAGGGATAAGGGCAGAAAGGGCCTTGACTTTCCCATCTCAAAAGTCGAGGGATTGGTCAGGAGGCTCCATGGGACTCCACTCCATTCTGACACTCTAGGCTTCTATAGTTTTAGATATGAGGTTCTCATGAGGGCACTGCCATCCCCTAGGGGATATTCACCAGAAAAACTGGAGGGCACTTTTGATGATTACAGTGACTAAGTGAGTCACTACTGGCATTTAGACACAACCTCAAATGACAAAGAATTGCCCCATCACACGTGACCTTTTTCACCCCTAGATTTATTGAGGAATAATTCATAAATAAAACTATACATATTTAAAATGTACGAATGTAATGATATATGTATACACTATGAAATGATTACCACAATCAAGTTAATTCACACATCCATCACCTCCCATAGTTACCTTTTTTTTTCTTTTTTGGTGAGAACACTTAAAATCTCCTCTCAGCAAACTTCAAGTATACAATTCAGTGTTGTTAGCTATAGTCACCATGCTGTATATTACATTCCCAGAACTTATTCATGTTATAACTGGAAGCTTGTACCCTTCGACCAAAATCTCCCAATTTCCCCCACCCTTCAGCCCTTGGTAACCACCACTCCATTCTGTTTCTATGAGCTCAGCTCTTTTTCAGATTTCACATATAAATGAGATTATACGGTACTTGTCTTTGTCTGACTTATTTCACTTAGCATAATGCCCTTCAGGTTCATTTGTCCTAAATGACAAGATGTCCTTTCTCATGGTTGAATAATATTCTACTGTATAATCTTCTTTATCTATTCATCCACTGACAGACACTTAATGTGTTTCCATATCTTGGCTATTGTGAATAAGGCTGCAATGAACATGGGAGTGCAGATAGCTCTTCAAGATACTGATTTCATTTCCTTTGCATATATACTTAGTCATGTGATTGCTGGATCATGTGGTAGTTCCATTTCTAATTTTATGTATTTATGTATATATTTATTTATTTAGAGCATGAGTTGGGGGAGGGGCAGAGGGAGAAGGAGAGAGAATCCCAAGGAGACTCCATATTGAGCGCAGAGCCCAACATGAGGCTCAATCCCATGACCCCAAATCGAAATCAAGAATTGGACAGTTAAGTGACTGAGCCACCAAGACACCCCTTGAATTCTTTTTAAGTTTTATTTATTTAAGTAATCTCCATACCCCATGTGGGACTCAAAATCATGACCCTGAGATCAAGAGTTGCATGCTCTTCCAACTGAGCCAGCCCAGGTACCCCTCCATTTCTAATTTTTAAGAAACCTCCATACTGTTTTCCATAGTGGCTGTTCCAACTCACATTCCCACAAAGAGTACGGCAGGGTTCGCTTTCCTCCACACCCTTGCCAGCACTCATCTCTTGCCTTTTGGATAATTGCCATTTTTAACAGGTGTGAGGTGATATCTGATTGTGGCTTTGATTTGCATTTCCCTGATGATGAGTGATTTTGATGACTTTTTCATGTGTCTGTTGGCCATTTGTATATCTGCTTTGGAAAATGTTTATTCAGGCTCTTTCAGGTTCTTTGCCCATTTTCCAACTGGATTGTTTTTTTGTTTTGTTTTTAATTTTTGGGGGGTTTTGTGTGTGTGTGTTTTTGCTATTGAGCTGTATGACTTCCTTATACATTTTAGATATTAATCCCTTATCAGATATATCATTTACAAATATTTTCTCCCATTCTGTGAGTTGCCTTTTGACTCTGTTGACTGTTTCCTTTGCTGTGCAGAAACTTTTTAATTTGATGTACTCCCACTGGTTTATTTTTGCTTCTGTTGCCTGTGATTTTGGTGTCATAATCAAAAAAACTGCCAAGACCAATTTCAAGGAGCTTTTGCCCTATATTTTCTTCAAAGAGTTTTATGGTTTCAGGTCTAAGATTTGTGTCTTTCATCCATTTTGAGTTAATTTTTGTTAGTGGTGTACAACAGGAGTCCAGTTTCGTTCCTTTGCATGGGGATATCCAGTTTTCCCAACAACACCATGTACTGAAGAAACTATCCTTTCTCCACTGGTCTCACACATGACTTTTGAAGGTCTCATCAAGCTTTCAGGTAGTGGGAAAGCCTTTTTGTAACTATTAGAATATTGAACCTAACTTCATCTTACATATACACTGGTTTTAATAGACACTGCATTTTCCAGGAATGCAATGGCACATATATCCAGGAAAGACTGCACTATACTTTGTTTAGTTCAATACTTTACCAAAAGCTGCCCATCATTTCAAAACATCACCAGCTCTGAGGGGCTCCTGGATGGCTCCCGTCCGTAAGCATCTGCCTTTGGCTCAGGTCATGATCTCAGGGTCCTAGGATTTTTGGAGTCCCATGTCAGGCTCCCTGCTCAATGGGGAATCTGCTTCTCCCTCTGCTCCTTCGCATCACTTGTGCATGCTCTCTCTCTCTCTCAAATAAAATAAATAAATAAAATCTTTAAAAAAATCACCAGCTGTGATAATGCTTATGGTATTTTGGTAATTTGGTCACTGATACACACCAGCTCTGGTGGCAGAGCTATTACCTTCACGCTGAGTCTACACATAGGTGCAAGCATCCATCAACTTCATTACATCTCATACTATAGTTGAGCGTGAGCTTTTGTGTATGGAAAAACATTTTATTACAATTACTTTCATTCTATATTCCCTTTACATTACAGTTAGAGTATTTTGTTTCTTTATATTTAATTATGAGTGTAAGTACATTATCAAAATGTGTCTCAAACTTTATTGTGCATCTAGACCACCCGGGGATCTTGTTAAAATACAGAATCTGATTCAGTGAGCCTGAGATTGGTCCAAAATTCTGCTTTTCTAACAAGCTCCCAGGTGATGCCCATGATGCTGCTGCTCCATGGGCCAAGCTTCCAGTAGTAAGGGGCTACCTTATCAACGCATTTATTTCCAGGATTTCAAAATAGGTGTTCTATCCAAGGGGCATGGGGTCTGATGTGGTTCAGGACTACTGCATTACGCAGAAACTCAGAGACCTGAAAACACTTGAGGAAATAGGATGAAAAGTATCATTTCTCCGTGTATGGTCTCATTAATCCTCATAGCAACCCTGTGAGACAGAAATCATTATTCTCTCATTTCCAGATAAAGAAACTGAGGCTCAGAGTGTAAGATATCAAAGTAACAGTAAGATAACATGAAAAGTCCAAAGCCAAGACTTGAACTCAGTTCTGTGTAACTAGAGAGCCCTTGCTGGGTCCTCAGGAGAAGCTTCTTGCTCAAGGATTCATGCCCTTGTGCTCTGTCCAACTGCAAAATCCCCAAGACACTAAATTGCCCAAACAAGATGCATTCTGTTGCATTCGGCAGGTAGGAATTCATCAATTCCCTCCTCTGCCCGCCTGCTGGGCCCTGGGCTGGGCTACCTGGCCTGAGGCCGGTGCAGCCATACTCCATTTCTGGACCTGTCACCCTCTCTCTGCCATAGGTAGAGAAGGCTGCTCAGTCCACTGTGATTAGGACTCCCTTTCCTATCCCCTTGCTTCTTACCCATAACGTAGGAAAGAGTTATTTCAGAAGAAGAAACTGAGGCCTAGACAGCTTGTGCCACTTGCCCAGTCAGAACTGGCCAAGCAGAGACTAAAAGCAGATCAGTCTGCCTCCAGAGAACATGCTCCCCACTTTTACATTAGGAACTTAGGGCAGAAACAGAAGCTATGGCCTTGCTTTTAAACAAAACTTCCCTTTCCAAAACCCACTTGTTTCTCCTTTGCTGACTGTCCAAAGGGGCTGGAAGAGACTTGAAATGTGTCTACCTAATGTCTGAACAATCTTTTAATGGGTTAAAAAAAAACAAACAAGAGCTCCATGATTAAGTTTCTATAAAGTCAAACACCTGTTGTAATTGTTTGGGTTCTTTTTTATTATTCCCATAGAATTAGCTGATGGGTTGTTGGCACTGTTTAGATTGACCCATGGCTCTTGTGATTCTGCGCCCATGATTCAAAATCAAAAAGGACATAAAGGATAAGAGATTCTGACAAAAGGTCTTTCTGAGTTCAGCTAAATTAACCATCTCCCAGTTCCTGAGAATAGATGGGGAATAAAGTGGTGGAGAGTTGCCCACTGCACAAATCCAGGGGACACGGGACCCATTGTATTATGCCCTAGGGGTGCCAGTCATGTACAACACATGAAAATGCTGTCCCCTGGAGTTGTGCCATGTGATAGCCTTTGGTAAGCTTCAAAAAGCCTGGCTCCTGGGCAGGATAAGATCCATGTTTTGTGGAGCCTAGAGCTTATCTGAGGGTGGCCCTCCTATAAAATGAAAATTTATAAATAAAAAATAAGGGACAGGGTTCTGTTCACCAAAAGATGTACTATAACATTCACAGTACATATTCCTGATAGCTCCAGACCAGTATCTACTCAAGTGAATAAATAAAGCATAGCACATCTTCAAACTGGAATATGATACGACAATAAAGAACAAGGTACCGATATATGCAACAATAAGGATGAACCTCACAGACATTCCCCTTGGAGCAAAAGAAGCCAGACACAAAAGAGGATAAGCTGTGTGATTTCATTTGGAAACATGGGAAAACCAACTCTGTGCTGTTAGAAATCAGGCTAGTGGTTATCTTCAGGGTATAGTGACTGGAATGGAGCAATTGCAGGATTTTGGGGGGTGCTGGTCATTTTATGATTTTTTGATCTGAGCGCTGCTCACCCAGATGTTAGTTTGTAAAAATGCTTTGAGCTGTATCCTTATGATATGTGTATTTTTCCTCATTTTTTCAAATTTTTTTAAAAGGTGAGAGGGCCTTGGAAGAGGCCTGTGTTCCGATCCACCATGGCCCTGGGGCAATTAGTAAGACGGGGACAGCTGTCCCCTTCAGTGTCCATCCCCAACAGCAGTACCAGGAACAGAGGAAGGCTGGGAGCCTACGGGCCAGCCTTCAGAAGAGGGCTCTGAAGAACCCCAGCTCTGTCTTAGGCTCCCTGTTACCTAAGGCCTCTAGTGGAAGCATCTCACTTAGGCCTGCCCTCCCAGAAAGTCCCTTTTATTCTGTTTTCTGAGCCCTGTCTTCATCCATTCCCCCCCCCCATAAGTACAATACTGATCTGTTCCTTGGCCCATCCCCTCAGGCCACTGCTTTCTGCTCCCAGGGATCTCTGAAGACATAGGCCATAAGTATCTAGTAGAGCTAACAACAGTGGGAATTCAGAACTCTCGGCAGGCAGCTGAGGGAGCTTTGAGTGCAAACACCAACACTAACAACAGCTAACATTAACAACTAACTGTATGGCACACGTTGTTCGAGGTGTTTTATAAGCATTAACTCAATGACTACTCACAATAAGCCTTGGAGGCGATTTGCTGTTACTGCCATTTTCCAAATGAGGAAATTGAGACTTGGAGAAATAAAATGATTTACCCGAAGTAACACGACTATATGTGGGAGAGCTAGGATTTGAACTGGGTCTTATTAAGACTCCAAAGTCTGTGTTCCTAGCCACTAAGCTATGCTATGACAAGCATGAAAAGCACCACTTGGTCAGCCCCATTTCCCACTGCATTTCTACAAGCTCCGTGGTCTGCTCTCATTGCAGCCCCAGCTGTCCCCTGCCCCAGAGAAGCAGGAGTCCAGGAGCTGCTGTACAGTAGAAATACAAGCTCTACAGCTTGCTAAACACAGGCAGAAAACAAATCTGAATCTAAAAATACTTTCAGGGGCACCTGGGTGGCTCAGCCATTAAGCACCTGCCTTTGGCTCAGGTCATGATCCCAGGGTCCTGGGATCGAGCCCCACATCAGGCTCCCTGCTCAGCGGGAAGCCTACTTCTCCCTCTCACACTCCCCTTGTTTGTGTTCCCTCTCTTGCTGTTTCTCTCTGTGAAATAAATAAATAAAATCTTTTAAAAAAAAGAGTATCTCTTTTAAAAATGAAAAATAAAAAGATAAAAATAAAAATACTTTCAAAATATAACAAAAACATCACAAGTGCCTTGGTGGTACTAGGGCCTCTCTGTGCCTGTGAGTACATATATGTGTATATGCTCATCTGTCTACACAAACATGTATGTGCTCGTGTGTGTGGTCAAATGTGTTGTATTTGGCCACAAATGTTTTGGTGCCTGTATCTGTATATGTGTGTGCATTTCTGTTCTGGTGAATGTGTGGATATAACTGTTGTATGTGTGTCTGTGTTTAGGTACATGTGTACATGTGTGAATGTTCTATGGTTGTACGTAGGTGTGGTTGTACATATTGTGTCCATGCTAACATTTGGATGAGTACATGCATCTAGACATCCACGTGCTACTGGTATGTGTAAGCAGGTTCTCTGCACATCTCTCTAAGTGAGGCAGTGTATTTGTATGTCTGTATTTGTCACTGTGTGCCTACATTTTGTGCATCTGTATACTGGCATAAATGCTCGTATGCACTAGGTTTGTGCACTTCTACGAATGCTTATGTGGGTGCATGTTTGTGTACATATGGATCGAGTTCATAGGTACCTGCATAACACCTACACATGTATATGGATTTAGGTATCTGACTGTGTTTATGTGTGCTTGTGTGCATATCTTCTTGCTTTGCTGTATCTGTCCACATCGATCTGCAGCACATGTCTATGAGCTATCCAGACAAATATCTATATGTTTGTGTGTACAACATCCACATAAATATTTACATATATCTGTATGTCCAGATAAAAAACACCCAGCTGCATAAAAATCTCCAGCTTGGGATCTCATTTCTTCATGCCATACTGCTGCAAATCATACCCACTCATTTCTTGAGGATTTTTCACTCCCGGCACACTGTCACTCCTTCCAACACTACTCCTGCCTCAATTCCTGGCAATTTCAAAATACATACAGAGGATTCTCCCCACACCCTGGCCTCTCAGTTCCTTGAACCTGCCCCCACCAGTTGCATCCTTGACCCTACCCCAGCCACTCACTCCCACAGGTATACTTTCATATGCTAGTTATCTGTTGCTGCACAACAAATCATTCCAAAACTCAGTGGCTTAACACAACTGCAATTTATTATTTCTCCTGATTCTACAGATTGGTTCTTCTATTGGTCTCACCCGGGCTCACTCATGCCCCTGATGGTCAGTTGGCTGGGCCTCTCTCCATGTGATCTTTCATCCTCAAAGTGTTGTTTTGTTTTGTTTTTTTAATGTGGTGGTGGCAGCGTACCAAAAAAGCAAAGTAGAAGCCTTCACGCCTCTTGAGGCTGAGGCTCAGAGATAATACACCATCACTTCCTCCTCTTTCTCGTGGTCAAAACAAGTCACAGCGTCAGTCCAGGTTCAAGGGACAGGAAAACACTCCAATTTTGATAGGAGGAGCTGCAAAGAACTTGTAGCCATTTTAAATCAACTACACCTAGGCCTGGCCATGATCAGTAACTGCAAATCGTCCACAGTCTCAGTGTCATAATCACCCTCCCTGATCACCACTTCCTAACTTTTCATCTCAATCCCTCTTACACTACAAATCCAGGAAACCCCACTGAGACCACCACTTCATTGATCCTACCACCTTTTCATTGTCTTCCTATCTGATGTCCTCTCTTCTCTTTACCCAGCTTAAATTATATTGGCCACACATTAGAATCTTTTGTGGCACTTATGTAAGCAATAATCCTGGTTAAATCCCATTCTTTACTTCCTCTGTGCCTGCACCTGTGTACCCGAACGGAGCTGGGGAAAAACCACAATTTCTCTGCTTTTACTTTAAATTCATAACCACTAAACTCAGGTCAGATGTTAAGCCTGCCCCCAAACCACATGACCATCTCTAAGTCTATTTATTCTGAGAATCTATTTGAACATAGCATGCTTTCTTCTTTAAAAGCCACCCCTGTGCTTAGCTGATGACTTTGCCTCCTGTTCCTCTGACAGCATTTCAGCATCTTTGCCCATATATGCTCTTTTCTGTTACTAGGGAGGAACACTGTGGGCTCCTAGCTAAGATTAATCTCTTCACCTGTGAATGCAATCCCATTCCTTCTACCCACTCAAGGCCATGCCTTCAGTTAATTCCTCCTTTTCTCTACTCCATCATTAACTTTCCCATCTCTACTGGATCCTGCAATTCTGAGCCATTCCAATCATCTCACAAGCACACCAGGATTTCTCTCAATAAAAAAAATTTTCTCTTCACCTCACTTCCCCTCCAACTCTTCGTTTCATCCCTTTGCCAGGGGTTATCTATACTTCCTGTTTTCCTTTTCTCCATTTCTTCTTGAATCCATTTCAATCAGGCTTTCTCTCTCACCACCCCACTCTGAACTGATCTACTCCAGCTCACCTGAGACCTCCGCATTTTCAAATAAAAGAGTCATTTCTCACGCCTCATGCTATTTGACTCATCAGCAATATTGATGGTGGCTCAATTGATCTGTCCTGGAAACCCTTTCTTCACTTGACTTTCAGGACACCCCACTCCACTCTCACTCTCTTCTTATTTTCCTGATCACCCTTGCTCATCTCCTTTGCTGGCTCCTTCTCATCTTTCTGACTTAACTTTGTGGTTGCCCCAGGGCTCAGTGTTTGAACCTTTTTTCTTTATTTATACTCACTCCCTTGGTGACTGCATCCAGTCTCGTGCCTTTAAAAACCATCTATTCTCCAACAATTCACAAATATGTTTATCCCCAGATCAAACTTCTTCCCTGAATTCAAACTCGCACACTCAAGTACATAGTTGTGCCTCCATGTGGGCATCCAATTGGCATCTCAAACTTAACATGCTCAAAACCCAGCCTCCAATCTTCCAGCATATATCAGCTCCTTCTATAGTAGTTGCCATCTGTTAATGGCAACTCTGCACTTGTGGGTGCTCGGGCCAGATGTCTTGGAATCATCTTGACTCTTCTCTTTCTCTCACAACCCTGATCCAATCTATCAGCAGATTTCGTTCATTTACTTTCAAAATATATCCAGAACCCACCGCCTCGCACTACCTCCCTTCTGATCATGGCTAAACCCACCATTGCGTCTTGCCTGGACCACTGCAGTAGTCTCCTAATTCATCTGTGAGTTTTAATCTTTGAGCAGCTTCAGATAATTTTCAAAGAGCAGCCAAAGTGATCCTGTTAAAACGTAAATCATGTCACTCCTGGGCTCCAAATCCTGCCATAGTTCTCCATCTTAGAGTAAGGTCCTAAGTAAGTCTTTATACTACTTACAAACACCTACACAATCTGGTCCATTGCTGCCCAGTTACTACTCTCCCTTGTGTTCAGCCCACTCCAGACACACTGGCCTCCTCACTACTGTTCAAACATGGTAGTAGGTTCTCTCTCAGTCCTAAGTGCTTGACCTTGCTGTTTTCTCACCCTTGGAAGCTATTATCCCAGGCAGCTGCATGGCTTCTTCCTTCCTTTTCTTCAGCACTTTACTTAAAAACTGTTTTCTTAGTTGGACCTTCCCTGGCCACCCTTACCTAAAATGTCAACTCCCTAATCATTTTATCCCACATATTTTCTCTTGAACATTTATCACTATCTAACCAACTATACAGTTTTTTTTTTAATCTTGTTTGTCTTTCTCACCCACTAGAATGTCAGATCCACAAGGCCAGGGATTATCTATTGTGTTCAATGCTGTATCCCCAGACCTAGAAGAGTTCCAGTCACATAATGTAATGTGTGCTCAATAAATATCATTAAATACATAACCACACTGAATGAATGAATACATATTTATGCATCTACGATTGTGTCTGCATATTTGCACGTGTGTGCACATCTGTATGTTAACCTCTCTCTATGTGCCTATATGTGTGTATATAGATGGTCCCCAACTAACACTATTGCAAGGGTAAACAACCCATTCTTAGAACCATTCTGTACCCTAATGACCACTCTGTTTTTCACTTACAGCACAGTTTTCAATAAATTACATGAGATAGTCAACACTTTATCATAAAGTAGGCTTTTGTGAGGGCTGCCTGGGTGGCGCAGTCAGTTAAGCATCCAACTCTTGATCTCAGCTCAAGTCTTGGTCTCAGGGTTGTGAATTCAAGCCCCGCATGGAGCCTACTAAATAAATAAATAAATAAATAAATAAATAAATAGGCTTTGTGTTAGGTGATTTTGCGCAACTGTAGGCTCATGTAACTGTTCTGAGCACATTTAAGGCAAGCTAGGCTAAGCTATGGTGTTCAGAGTTTGGGTGTATTAAACGAATTTTCCACTTAGAATATGTTCAACTTAGGGCACCTGGGTGGCTCAGTAGATTAAGCATCCAACTCTTGATTTTGGCCGAGGCCATGATCTCAGGGTCGTGGGATTGAGCTCCGTATCAGGCTACACACTGGGCATGGAGCCTGCTTAAGATTCTCCGTCTCTCCCTCTCCCTATGCTCCTTCCCCGCTCCAAAAAAAAAAAAAAAGAATGCTTTTAACTTACAATGGGTTTATCTAGATATAACTCCATCATAAGTGGAGGAAGATCTGTATGTCTGTGTAGGCCCAGTTAGTGTGGCAAGATTGAAATTTAAATAATAATAGCTAATATTTACTGAGTGTTTATGATGTGCCTAGCTAAGCACTTTTCATGCAACATCTCATTTAATCCTACCCATGAGGCAGATACAATTTACTGTTTAAGAACATTCTCTGGAACCAAGGCTGCCTGCATTCAAATCTCAGCTCTTCCACATACTAGCTGTATGACTGGACAACTTATTTACCCTTTGTGAAATTCATTTTTTGCATCTGTAAAATGAGGGTAACAATAGTACCTACTTCATAAGGTTGTTGTGAGGATTAAATGAGAAAATACATAGAAAGCACTTAGAACATTGCCTGGCACATAGTACGTACCATATAAACATTTGCTAATACTCCCAATTTACACAATTTACAGATTAGTAAAATTGAAGCACTAAAGGTTTGAATTTGACAACAATAACAAAAGCATAATAATTTCCATTTACCAAGTGCTTACTATGTGCCAAGTAGGCCCTTTTCAAACATTTATGATATAGGTAGATATGCATACACAGATAAAAATATACACACAAGTAGACTTATATGGATGTGTGTATATACATACATTTTAAAATAACAAAATAAAAAAGTTAAGAAACTTGAAAACAAGAAAATGGTAGCTATGTAAGGTGGTAGATATGTTAAGTAGCTTGATTGTGTTGAATATTTCAGTGTGTACGTATATCAAATCATCAAGTTGTACATCTTAAATATATACAATTTTATTTTTTTAATATTTTATTTATTTATTTGAGAGAGAGAGCCCATGTGCACAAGTTTGGGAAGAAGTAGAGGGAGAGGGAGAAGCAGACTCCCCGCTGAGCAGGGAGCCTGATGTGGGGCTCAATCCCAGGACCCTGGGATCATGACCTGAACCAAAGGCAGATGCTTAACTGACTGAGCCACCCAGGCACCCCAAATGTATACAATTTTAAATTGTCAACTACACCTCAGTACATCTGGGGGGAAAAGGAAAGAAACCTGCCCAGGGTTGCATAGCTCTAAATGGTCTGTTTGAGGCCTAGGCTGGTACTGTCCAACACCTAGCACTAACACTGGTTGTATGCTATGTCAGTGCATGCTTGTGCATGTCTTTGTGTGAGATCTGTGTGTAAGGACATGTGAGTGCATGTCACTCTCTGTTTCTGTAATTGTAGGTGGCTGTATGTCCAGGTCAAAGTGTAAATGTTTTTAGAGACCATTCTGGTGATTCCTCACATGCTCTTCTCCAGTATAACCAGCAGAGGGGGCTCAGGAATTTTTTTCTCATCTTGAAGAAGCCAAGAGTATACATTAAAAACAAGCTTCCTTTAAAAAATGCCAGTTCTTGAAGGGGATAGCTATGGTCTATGACTGGCTTTTCATACTCTGAATACAGAAAGCAGGCATCACTCAGACCTCAAATATCTCCACTATCACAGCCATTTCTGTCTGAGAACAGGCACCCAGCTCCCAAAGAACGCTAAACCACTGAATTGCCCAGCATCGCTTCCATCTGTCCTGTGAGGCACCACTCACTGCCCTCTGGCTATCCAAGGTCCCCCTCCACAGCTTCTTCACTAAGTGCTCTGTTTCCCTTTCCTTCTTCCCCACACTACTGAGTTCCTTTGGCTGGTTGTTCAGATGTAATTCAACTGACACTGGACAACACCCACAAGGCCAGGCTTTATCTCATTTAAACCTTCCAACAAGCCTTGGAGGCAAGAACTACTAATTTACTCTCCTTGTTTAGCATAAGAGAAATTGAGACTCAAAGAGTAGCGTGCCTTATCTAAGGTCATACCATCAATAAGGGGCAGAAGCAGAAATCAGACCCAGGTTCCTCTGAATCCAGAGCCTAGTCTCCCTTCCATTACACCATGGCAAATGCTGGGGCTGCAACTGAAACTCAAGTGGTGACAGACTCCTTACCAGGGCTGAATTCTACACCCAAACCTTAATATGCATCAAAGTCAACTGAGGGTGTTATTTAAGAAAAAACAAAAAACATGGGACACCTGGGTGGCTCAGCTAGTTAAGCATCTGCCTTTGGCTTGGGTCATGATCCCAGGGTGCTGGGATCGAGCCATGATCCCAGGGTGCTGCATCAGGCTCCCTGCTCAGCGGAGAGCCTGCTTCTCCCTCTGCCTGCCACTCCCCCTGCTTGCTCAGTCTCTCTCTGACAAATAAATAAATAAATAAAATCTTAAAATACAAAGACACAAAAGGCATAGAGAGTCTGAGTATGCATCAGGCCCAGAAATTTGCCTTTGTAATAAAGACCCATGTGACTTCTGGATGCAGGTGGTCCCCTGGTCACACTGGGGAAAACCCAGGCCTCTTACAAGGCCCCTCAGCCTCCCTCTAACGCCACAAGTTATTGGCCAGCCAACTCAACAAAGCATCAGAACAGTTCCAAATAACCATGGTGACCATTGATGGAGCACCTGCCTCATGCCAGGCACATTCCATTTAGGTTTATGATCTATTTTGAGTTCATTTTTGTGAAAGATATAAGGTCTGTGTCTAGGTTTTCTTTTTTTAATGGATGTCTAGTTGTTCCAGTACCATTTGTTGAAAAGACTATCCTTTCACCATTGAATAGCCTTTGTTCCTTTGTCAAAGAATAGTTGGCTATATTTGGGTCTGTATCTGAGCTCTCTATTCTGCTCCATTAATCTATTTGTCTATCCTTTCATCAACATCACACTGTCTTGATTACTGTAGCTTTATAGTAAGTTTTGAAGACATAGTAGGAGCCTGACTCATCAAACTTTGTTTGTCTTCAATATTTTGTTGGCTGTTTTAGGCCTTTTGCCTTTTGACACAAACTTTAGAATCGGTTTGTCTATATCTACAAATAGTTTGCTGTGATTTTGTTTGGGATTGCACTGAATCTATAGATCAAGTTGAGAAGAATTACGTCTTAATAATATTGTCTTTCAAACCATGAATACGAGATAATCCCTCCATTTATTTAGATCTTTTTTTATTTCTTTCATCAGAGTTTTGCAGTTGTGCACATAAAGATCTTACAAGTATTTACTAGATTTATATATAGAATTTGAATTTTGGTGATATTGCAAATGGTATTGATTTTTAGTTTTTTTTTTTAAGATTTTTATTTGTTTATTCGACAGAGAGAGAGATAGCCAGCGAGAGAGGGAACACAAGCAGGGGGAGTGGGAGAGGAAGAAGCAGGCTTCCAGCAGAGGAGCCTGATGTGGGGCTCGATCCATAACGCCGGGATCACGCCCTGAGCCGAAGGCAGATGCTTAACCACTGTGCCACCCAGGAGCCCCATGATTTTTAGTTTTTTAATTCTAATTGTTCAATTCCAATTGGTCTATAGGAATGCAATAACTTTTACATATTAACCTTGCATCCTACGACTAATCACTTTAGTTCCAAGAGGTTTTTTTGTCAATCCTTTGGAATATTCTATGTAGATGATCACCTCCTTTGCGAACAAATACCCAGGCACTTTATATACATCATACCATTTAATCCTTAGGACAACTCTGTACATCAATCAGGTCCTATTAGCATCCCCATTTTGCAGAGGAGGAAACTGAGGCTTAGCTGCTTTAATTCAATTATCCAAGGTCACAAAGCTTGGAAGTGGAGAAAACCAAGATGTAACCTAGGTCTGCCTGTGTATACAGCCTTTGATTCCCTGCACCCCACCACAGTGAGCTACATTAAGTAATTTGCTGGACCAAAAGGTAACAGAGAGCTGCATGGGGTAGGGGAGTCAATCTCTGCCCCTCATCCACTGTGTGTCATTGGGCAAGTCACCAAATTCAAAAGAATAAGTCGTTTATATCACAGATCTGTAGAGCACTGGTCCAGGCTTTTTTTAAGTTAAACTTTTTGTTTTAGAACAGAATTTAAATAGACATGTCCTCAGTGAATATATAGAAGTGGGCAATAAGCATGAAAAGATGCTCAACATCATTAGTCATTAGAGAAATGCAAACCAAGATCACAAAGAGATGAGACTTCAACACAAATGGATGGCTATGATTTAAAGGTAAAAATCACAAGCTTTGATAAAAATGTACAGAAATTGGAACCCTCATACATTGCTGGTGAAATTGTCAAATGGTGCCACCACTTTGGAAAACATTTTGACAGTTTGACTCAGGCTCCTACTATGACTTCAAAATTTATTATAAAGCCACAGTAATCATGAAAATTTAAACACAGAGTTACCATGTAGCTCAGCAATTCCACTACTAAGTATATACTTTAGAAAACTGAAAACACATGTTTACACAAAGGCTTGCATAAAATTGTTCATAGAAGCATTATTCATAATAGCCCAAAACTGGAAAAAATCCAAATATCTATCAAATGATAAATGAATAAACAAAATGTGGCCTATCCATACAATGGAATATTACTTGGCAATAAAAAGAATAAAGTACTCATATATGCTTCAACATGCATGAACCTTGGAAACATCCTGCTAAATGAAAGAAGTTATTCATGTAAGACCACATAGTGTATGACTCCGTCTATATGAAATAACCAGAACTGTAAAATCTATAAAGTATATTAGTGATTGCCTCAGGCTGGGGAGGAAGGGGCAAGTAAGGAGTGACTGCTAACAAGTTCAGATTTCCTTTTTGGGGTGATAGAACTTCTGGAATAAGACAGCAGTGATGGTGGCACAGCATTGTGAAAACACTAAAAACCACTCAACTGTACATTTTAAATTGGTGAATTTTATGATATGTGAATTATATATCAAAAAATAATCTGATCCTTTAAAAACAGAACTACTGGGGCACCTAGGTGGCTCAGTCGGTTAACTGTCTGACTCTTGGTTTCAGTTCAGGTCGTGATCTCGTAGGTTGTAGGACTGAGCCCCACATGGGGCTCTGTGCTCAGTGGGGAGTCTGCTTGGAGATTCTCTCCTTCTGCTCCTTCCCCCATGCTCTCTCTCCCTCTACCCCCTCTCTCTTTGTCTCAATTAAATAAATAAATCTTTTAAAAAAATACAACTACCATATGACATAGCAATCCCACTTCTGGGGAGATATATATATATATATATATATCTCCCCAGAAGAATTTAAAGCAGAGTCTCAAAGAGATATCTGCATATTCCTATTCATAACAGCACTATTCACAATAGCGAAAGAGATGGAAGCAACCTAAATGTCCATCGACAGATAAACAGGTAAACAAAATATGGTCTAGCCATACAACGGAATATTATTCAGCCTTAAAAAAGACGTAAATCCTGTCACATGCTACAACATGGATAAATCTTGAGGACATTATGCTAAGTGAAATAAGCCAGTCACAAAAGGACAAATATTGTAAAATGCCACTTATACGAAGTACGTGAAATAGTCAAATTCACAGATTTAGAAAGTAAAATGTTGGTTATCAGGGGCTAGGGAGAGGGGGCATAAGAGAATTGTTGTTTTATGGGTATAGAATTCAGTCCTACAAGATGAAGAAGCTCTGGAGATCTGTTTCACAACAATGTAAATATAATTAACACTGCTATACTATACACTTAAAAATGGTTAAGATGGTACATTTTATAAAGTTTTTATCTAAAAAAAGAAGCCTATAAATGCTCAGAAAAATATTCAATTTAAATGGTATGAAAAACTACCAATCCTTCATATTTCCAATTCAATTTCCAAAGGAAAATCAAGGTTCTCATATATTAAAACTATCATCCCAGTTGAGGTTTTTATTTCAAACTTAGAGAATTGCCCGCATTTATCCCTCGTGTGGCATTCATAGTAAGAACAAGATATTCTATTGAAAATCTTGCAGGAAACAGTATTCTTTGACTACTTTAGCACAATTCAATGAGATGTGGAAGTGTAAGAAAAAAATTGAATACTGTACTATTCAAATTTATTCTACAAAAAACAAGAAACAATTTAACCCCAAACTGTATTTGAAAAAAAAGAAGAAAATTTATTTTCAAAAACAATGCTTGGAGAAGGGAAGATGGCAGTAGAGTAGGAGGACCTTACCTTGCCTTGTCTCACAAATACAACTAGACTACTCTCAAATCATCTTAAATACCCCAGAAATCAGTCTGAACACTGGCAGAACAAACTTCACAACCAAAGGTAGAGAAAGGGCCAGATAGAAGAAGGTAGGAAGTACGGAGACACAGCTTGGGAGAGAAACAGATCATGGCTGAGGCAGTGGGGAGACAGCCACAGTCACAGAAAAGGGTGAGAGACAGACTAGCACACAGGGGAGGTCACGGGAAAGATGAATCCTCATAGCAACTGGCTTGGAAAGCAAGAGGGCCCAAATTTCATGAGTTCTTGCAACCAGCAGGGCTTAAAGCCTGGAGTTTTAAAGGTCAGCATGCTTGGCTCTGGGAGAGCTCAAAAGGCATTGGGGCCACTTTTGGAGAAAAGACAGGGCAAACAGCATGGAAACAGTGATCTTAAAAGTGTCTGGGGGCACACAGTGGGGAGGTTAGTTGCTCATCTCAGAGTGTGTCCTAGAGAGGCAGCATTCATGGAGAGACCCCTCCAGGAAAAAAGGAACTGGCAGGGGCCATTTCCCTCCCCTTCACCTCAGCATAAGCACAGGGCCACCTGTGGGAACCAGTGTACCACCAACACTCTCTACCTAACTTGCTTACACCAAGCCCTGCCCCCCATGCTCCAGAAGAACTGTCCATCCCAGTACACTTGCCTCAGTCCCAGCATGGCAGGCCCCTCACCCAGAAGACCAGCACAAACCCCTGCCTACACTGCATCTCCCAATGGGAGTTTTGCAAGCCACAGTTCCAGCAGCGGTAGCTGTCACTACCTACTGCTTACTTATGTTGTGTCTCATTTCATAAGCAGACCAGAGCACACCTTGGTAAAACATGTCACATTCAGGTCAGGAACCAAACCTGCCATAACCATCAAAGAGAGTCTCTGCAGATGACTGGCTTGAAAGATAAAGTGGCCAGGACACAACAGCAGAGTGCACACAACACACAAGGGAGGCATGCCTAGAAGCACCAGGCCCTGGGAAACAGGGTACACTACACAGTCGGGCACTATAGGACCTCTTCTTCATAAGGCAGTTACCCTCAAGAACAGATGTAGCTGACTTTCCTGAAACAAAGAAACAGGCAGAGTCTTAGACAGAATGAGAAGACAGAGGAATTTGTCCCAAATGAAAGAACAGGATAGGTCCATGGCCAGAGATCTAAGCGAAACAGATATAAGTAACATGCCTAATGGAGAATTTAAAGCAATGATCATAAAGATACTCACCGGACTTGAGAAAAGAGTGGAGAACATCACTGAGACCATTAATACAGAAATAAGTACTAACATAGCATAAATAAAGGGCTCAATAAACGACATGAGAAACATGCTTGATAGAATGAACAGGAAGGAATTAATGCCCTAGAAGACAGAGTAATGGAAAGTAATCGAGTGAACAAAAGAGAGAAAAAATAATTATATGAAACAAGAGTAGACTTAGGGAACTCACTGACTCCATCAAACATAACAACATTCCTATTGTAGGAGTCTCAGAAGAAGAGAGAAAAGGGTGTAGAAAATTTTTTGAAGAAATAATAGCTGAAAACCTCCCTAATACGGGGAAATAAACAGATATCCAGATCCAAGAGGCACAGAGAACCCCCAACAAAATTAATGAAAGCAAAACCACACCAAGACATATTGTAATTAACCCTGGAAAATATAGTGATAAAGAAAAAAATCTTAAAAGCAGCAAGACAAAAGAAGGGATTAACTTACAAGGGAAAAGCCATAAGGCTAGCAGAAGATTTTTCAATAAAAACTTTATAAGCCAGAAAGGAGTGGCATAATATTTTCAAAGTGCTGAATGGGAAAAACCTGCAGCCAAGGGTAATTTATCCAGCAAGTTTATCGTTCAGAAGAGAAGGAGAGATAAGGAGTTTCCCAGACAAACAAAAACTAAAGGAGTTCACAACCACTAAACCAGCGCTGCAAGAAATATTAAAAGGAATCCTTGAGTGGAAAGGAAAGACCAAAAATGACAGTATGAAATAGGAAACACAAAAGCAGTAAAAAAGAATATTTATGTAAGAAAATCAGTTAAGGAATTCACAAAATAAAAGGATGTAAATATGACACCATATACCTAAAATGTGGGGAGGAGAGAGTAAAGAATGGGTTCAAACATAACCGACCATAAACTTAATGTAGACTGTTACATGCAGAAGAGGTTATATACAAACCTAATGGTAATCACAGATCAAAATCACTAACAAATATGCAAAGAATAAAAGGAAAGAAATCCAAATTTATTACCAAAGAAAACCAGCAAACCATGAAAGAAAGACAAGAAAAGATCAGTGAAAATCTTCATGTGAAACAACCACAAAACATGTAATAAAATGGCAGTAAATATATAACTATCAATAATTATTTTGAGTGTAAATGGACTAAATGCTCCAATCAAACAACATAGGGTGTCAGAATGGATAAAAAAACAAGACCCACCTATAAGCTACCTACAAGAGACTCATTTTAGTTCTAAAGACACCTGCAGGTTGAAAGTGAGGGGATGGAGAAACATTTATAATGCAAATGGATGCCAAAGAAAGTCAGAGTAGCAATACTTACATTGGACAAAAGAGACTTTAAAACAAAGACTGTAACAGGAGACAAAAAAGGATACTATACAATCATAAAGGGAAATGGGAGCACCCAAATACATAAAACAATTAATAACAAACATAAAAGATCAATAATAACACAATAATAGTAGGGGATTTTACCACCCCCCTTACATCAGTGGACAGATCATCTCAACAGAAAATCAACAAGGAAACAATGGCTTTGAATGACACACTGGACCAAATAGATTTAACAGATATATTCAGAACGTTTCATCCTAAAACAGCATAACACACTTTCTTTTCAAGTGCACATGGAGGAGGAGAGTGGTTGGAAATGGAGTCAGTCACCACTGCCCAAGGATTGCGTCCATTGTGCCTCAGAAAACCTGCCTAAAAAGCCCTAAATGAAGAAGTGGAGAGACCCTGCAGGCTGCTGAAGGTATCCACATCCCTGGAGGGTGGGGCACCCCAAATTCCCTAGGGACAGACATTCCTGTGCTCAGGACCCTCCCGGACCACGGCCGGTGTTACCTCTTCATCCGGCGGTTCAACTGTATTCTTTGTGATGGACACTTACTAACCCAGGTTCCTGGGATGGAACAGATGACAGCGTTTACAACCCTGTCTTTTGGAGGGCGTTCCAAGATGGCGGAGGAGCAGGAGACCTAAAGTTCATCTGGTCCCAGGAATTCAGCTAGAGAGCTACCAAACCATTCTGAATACCTATGAACGCAACTGGAGAAGGAAGAAAAGACTAGCAGAAACTCTATGAACAGAAAAGCGACCACTTTCTGCAAGAAGGAGAAAAGATGGCGGAGGGATAGGGGACCCCTTTCTCAGCTGGTCCCCTGTGTCGGATTGAATATCTACCAGACCATCCTGAAAATACACGGAATCAGCCTGAGATGCAGGAAGACACATCTGAACCTCTACAAATGAACATCTCCAGTGCTGAATATTGAGGTAAAAGTGGGGAGCCGTGAATCCGCGCACAGATATTGGAAGATAACGAAAGGGGGAGGGAACTGATGCACTCGGGCGTTGGGAAGCGGTGGCCACCTGCACGGGGGAGTGGGCCGGACTCAAAGACCAGCACCTGTGAGAGAGCAGACTGAGACCGTGAGCCCGGGAATGCACGTGCAACCAGTCTGAAAACCAGAGCTCCAGAGCACTCACTGGAACCGGACTAAAACCAGGAGCTCGGGAGCACGAGCACACGTCCAAACTGAAAACTGGTGCTCCGGAGCGCACACTCGAGCTAGACTGAAACTGGGAGCTCGGGAGCACGCGTGGGAACCAGGGGTGGCTGGCGGTGTTAGAAGCACAAAAGACAGAGAAGTCCGGGACCTGGAAGTGAGGGCTGGGACACCGGATGTGAGGCGCACATCCCGGGACGCTGCAGGGTTGAGCAGCACCAACAGAAACAGAGTTAAAGAGGCCAGGAGAGCTCAGTGGAGAGCGGACTGCGATCTCTCTGTTCTGAGACAGAGGTAGGATATGGCCCCTGCTGCTCTGACTCTCAGAAGAGTCACAGAAAATCACCAGGGAAAGCTGCCAGAGAACAAAAGCCCGGAAATACCGGCTCGCATTGTGCCCATCCCCATCCCCCCTCGCAGAGGACGGGGCAACTCTACCCAAACAGGGTTGCCTGAATATCAGTGTGGCAGGCCCCTCCCCCCGAAGGCAGGCTGAAAAATCAAGAAGCCCACATCCCTAAGGTCCCTATAAAAAAAGTGTACACTGCCTGGGTCCTGGTCAATAATTTGGGCTCTGGGCATCCCCGCAACCTCTCCTCATCAGAATGACGAGGAGGAGAAATCCCCCCAGCAAAGAAAAGATAATGAGTCTGTGGCCTCTACCACAGAACTGATGGATATGGATACAACCAAATAGTCAGAAATGTAGTTCAGAGTAACAATGGTCAAGATGATGTGTAGGCTTGAAAAAACTATTAAGGAAAATATTAACGAGAATATAGAATCTCTAAGGGCAGAAATGAGAGCAAGTCTGGCAGAAATTAAAAATGCTATGAATCAAATGCACTCTAAACTAGACGCTCTGATGGCCAGGGTAAATGAGGCAGAAGAAC
>NC_048238.1:100817591-100836537 GCF_002007445.2 Ailuropoda melanoleuca | reverse complement strand
CCATATGCACCCCAATGTTCATAGCAGCATTGTCCACAATAGCTAAATTGTGGAAGGAGCCAAGATGCTCTTCAACAGATGACTGGATTAAGAAGATGTGGTCCATATATACAATGGAATATTACTCAGCCATCAGAAAGAATGATTACACAACATTTGCAGCAACATGGACGGGACTGGAGGAGATTATGCTAAGTGAAATAAGTCAAGCAGAGAAAGACAATCATCATATGGTTTCACTCACTTATGGAACATAAGAAATAGGAAGATCGGTAGGAGAAGGAATGGAAGAATGAAGGGGGTAAACAGAAGGGGGAATGAACCATGAGAGACTGTGGACTCTGGGAAACAAACTGAGGGCTTCAGAGGGGAGGAGAGTGGGGGATTGGGATAGGCCAGTGATGGGTATTAAGGAGGGCACATATTGCATGGTGCACACTGGGTGTTACATGCAAATAATGAATCATGGAACATTGCATCAAAAACTGGGGATGTACTGTAAGGTCACTAATATAACAAAAGAAAAATTTAAAAAAAAAGTGCACATGGAACATTCTCCAGAAAAGATCACATATTAGGCCACAAAACAAATTCAAAAAGATCAAAGTCTTACCATACATCTTTTCTGACAGTGCTATGAAACTAGTAATTAACCAAAAGAAAAAAATCTGGAAAGAAAACAAATACATGGATGTTAAATAATATGTTACTAAACAATAAATAGGTCAACCAGGAAAAAAAAGAAGAAATTTAAAAAGTACGTCGAAACAAATGCAAATGAAAGCACAATGGTTCAAATCCTTTGGGATGTAGCAAAAGCAGTTCTAAGAGAGTTGTCTTAAAGCAAGACAAGCCTAACTCAAGAAGCAAGAAAAATCTCAAATAAACAGCCTAACCTTACACCTAAAGGAGCTAGAAAAGAACAACAACCAAAACCTAAAACCAGAAGAAGAAAGGAAATAATACAGATTAAAGCAGAAAAAAATGAAATAGAAACAAAAAACAAAACAAAATAATAGAACAGATCAATGAAACCTGGAGCTAATTCTTTGAAAAAATCAATTAAATAGATAAATCTCTAGCCAGTCTTATCAACAAAAAAAGAGAAAGGACCCAAAAAAAAATAAAATCACAAAAGAGAGAGGAGAAATAACAACCAACACCACCAAAATACAATAAATTAAAAATTATGAAAAACTATATACCAACAAATTGAACAACCAAGAAGAAATGGATAAATTCCTAGAAACATATGACCTATCAAAACTGAAACAAGAAGAAATAGAAAATTTGAACAGACTGACTACCAGCAAAGAAATTGAATCAGTAATAAAAAAACTCCCAACAAACAAAAGTCCAGGACCAGATGGCTTCACAGACAAATTCTACCACAGATTTAAAGAAGAATTAATACCAATTCTTCTCAAACTATTCTAAAAAGACAGAAAAGGAAGGAAAAACTTCCAAATTCATTCTACGATTTTAGCACTACTCTGATGCCAAAACCCGATAAAGACATCACTAAAAAAGAACTACAGGCCAATAATCTCTGCTGAATATAGATGCAAAAATCCTCAGCAAAATAGTAGGAAACAGAATCCAACAATACATTTAAGAAAAATCATTCACCATGATCAAGTGGGATTTATTCCTGTGTTGCAAGAGTGGTTCAATATTCACAAATCAATGTGAAACATCACATCACCAAGAGAAAGAATAAGAACCAGGGTGCCTAGATGGCTCAGTTGGTTAAGCATCCAACTCTTGGTTTCAGCTCAGGTCATGATCTTATGGGTTGTGAGATCAAGCCCCACATCAGGCTCCACACTCAGTGGAGAGTCTGCTTGAAGATTCTCTCCCTCTGCCCCTCCCCCACTTGCTCTCTCACTCTCTCAAATAAATAAATAAATCTTTATAAAAAAAAGAAAGAAAAAGAAGAACAAAGTTGGAGGAGTCACACTTCCCAGTCTTAAAATTTATTACAAAGCTACAGTAATGAAAACTATGTGGTATTGGCATAAGGATAAACATACAGATCAATGAAATAGAAAAGACAGTCCAGAAATAAAGCCATATATCTATGATTGATTTTCAGCAAGGGTGCCAAGTCCATTCAATGGGGAAAGAATAGTCTTTTCAACAAAAGGTGCTGGAATGACTGGATATCTACATGCAAAAAAAAATTAATTTGGGCCTCTAACTCATACCATACCAAAAAAATTAACCCCTTTTGGATTAAAGGAAACATGGACATAAATCTTCAGGGCTTTGGATTAGGCAACTTTTTTTAAAAACATGGCATCCAAAGCAGAAGCAACAAAAGAAAAATTAGATAAAGTGGACTTCAACAAAATTAAAAACTTATGGGGGCGCCTGGGTGGCTCAGTCATTTAAGTGTCTGCCTTTGGGTCATGATCTCAGGGTCCTAGGATCGAGTCCCACATTGGGCTCTCTGCTCAGTGGAGAGTCTGCTTCACCCTCTCACTCTCCCTCTTTGCTCTCCCTCTCTCTCTTCTCTCTCAAATAAATAAATAAAGTCTTAAACAAAATTAAAAACTTCTGTAGGTCAAAGAACAGTATAAAGAAAATGAAAAGACAACCCACATAATGGGATAAAATATTTGTATATCATATATCTGATTTAAGAAAAACTTGGATAGACTATATAAACAACCCCTACAACTCAACAACAAAGATACTAAAAACCCAATTAAAAATGGGCAAAGGATTTGAATTGAAGATACACAAATAGCTAAGAAGTATATGAAAAGATGCTCAACATCATTAGTCATTAAGAAAATGCCAATTAAGGGGCGCCCGGGTGGCACAGCGGTTAGGCATCTGCCTTCAGCTCAGGGCGTGATCCCGGCATTATGGGATCGAGCCCCACATCAGGCTCCCCCGCTATGAGCCTGCTTCTTCCTCTCCCACTCCCCCTGCTTGTGTTCCCTCTCTCGCTGGCTGTCTTTATCTCTGTCAAATAAATAAATAAAATCTTTAAAAAAAAAAGAAAATGCCAATTAAGAGCAGTCCAAGATACCATTTCATATTTGCCATAATGGCTACAGTTAAGGAAAAAGAAAATAGAAAATAACAAGTGTTGACAACAATGTGGAGAAATTGGCATTCCTAGTGGAAAACGGTATGGTATAACTGCTTTGGAAAAAAATTTGACAGTTTCCCAAAAAGTTAAACATAAAGTTACCATATAACCTAGCAATTCTATTCTATTTATATGTATACTCATGAGAATTGAAAACATGTGTTCACAGAAAAACTTGTACACAAATGATCATAGCAGCATAATTCATAATAGCCAAAAGTAGCAACAACTCACATACTCATCAACTTATGAACGGATAAACAAAATGCGATCTATCCATAAAATGGAATTCTATTCAGCCATAAAGATAATGAAGTTCTGATACACATTACCACATGTGTGATCCTTGAAAACATCATGCTGTGGCACCTGGGTGGCTCAGTCAGTTAAGCATCCAACTCGATTACAGCTCTGGTCATGATCCCAGGGTCATGAGATAGAGCCCTGTACTGGGCTCCATACTCAGTGGGGAATCTGCTTGACATCCGCTCTCTCTCCCTCTCCTCTGCCCCTCCTCCCACCCACACACTCTCTCTCTCTCTCTCTCTCTCTCTCTCTCAAATAAATAAATCTTTAAAAAAAGAAAGAAAGAAAGAAAGCATCACGCTAAGTGAAAGAAGTCAAACACATAAGGCACATATGAAACGTCCAGAATAGCAAATCCATAGAAACAGAAAACAAATTAGGAAAGAGAGGCAGAGCCCACTTGCTCAAGGTCACAGGGCTACTAAAGCATCAAAATCAAGATCTGAAATCACATCTTTCCAACTGAGTGACTCCTAACAACTTTTCTATCTTCACACATTCATCATTCACCCAACAAATATTGATGATATATCTAAAACACACTAAACATCAAGAATAAAATTGTGAATAAGACACAACAAACCATACCTTCCAGGAGGTCACAGTAGAATATGAAAGACAGATGTGAAAACCACAAATAAGCGTCCATTCAAGACTGAAATGAGGACAACTGTAGAGGTACCTCAGAGAAGGGAGGGTTGTGTTAGTTCAAGTCTTCTGAAAAGCTGACGCCAAGACAGGATTAAGGGAGCAAGGATTATATTAAAGGAAATGCCTATGTGAGAGAAGACAGGGAGGAAGCCAGATAAACACTGGGAGGGTCATCAGACCATGATGCAATTCGGACACGAATGAAGAAAAGAGGGAGAAAAGATTGGGTGGTAGCATCCTAGACTGCCATGCAGCCTAAGGGAAGTCACAAAGCTGTTGTTGGGGACTCCTTAAACCAAAGTCATAGTCAAAGAAGTGCCATGCCTCCCAGGAACAAGTCAGCCTTAGTCATCTTCTGTCTTCAACCATTCACTGGGAGCACCCCAGGAAAAACATGGCCACGATGCAAACCTGGAAATGGATTTCACAGCACAGCAGCTGGGACTGTTGGTCAATTATGCTCCCTGTAGTTGGTGGTCCTCAAGGTGCAGTCCTTATTGTCACCACAAGGGTTAAGTGTCAGGGAAAGCTTTCTTTGGCATTGGTAATTTATAACTTAGGTTCTAAGATTATACTCTGCTTATGGATAGAGATAGTATAACAAAGAAAAGCAAGCACTGTGTAGAAAAGGAGACTGGATGAGCAATTGTGGTGTTTGCAAAGACTTACACTAGCTATAGGACTTAGCCCTTGGACATTCAACAGAGTTTTTCTTGTTCTAGCTACGTCCCCAGTGTCTTACGCTTATAATCTAGTATTTATTAAATATGCTACAAAATAAAATATAACTAGATTATCATTAAATGTTGCCTTGCTCACTGTAATTCAGCTCATCATTTAACACATGGAAAACTTTGTAAATTAATATTCGGTCATTCCAGGCAGAATACTTCTAAAGATTTGTGAGTTCATTTACATGTTTATCTGCTCTTTTCTCCTTGAGGGTAGGATTGTTCTTCCGCCTGATGATTAGAATGAATTGGATATTTTGAACTCATCCATCAGATTTGGAAATGATATCTTAATTGGCGAAGGTGTTTAACAGTTAATTGAACACTTCTACTGTGAACTTCCATTTTTCTTACGTACAGAAATAGCACAGCATTGCCATGGACAAGGAAAGAATGTCACACAAACATCTTTCTGTATCTGTCTTGTTCTCTGCAATATTCTTGCTTCCTTGCAAACTCCTATTCACACAGTAGGGCACTCAATGAACATTTCATGACTACATTTTCTATGAATTTGTAAAAATTTTAGTATATGGGAATGAGTGTATCTTTGTTACATGTGGCTACTGAGAAATTTAAGGTGATTTTATAAGCTTTGAAAATCTGAACGTTACCAATTCAGGCAGGTAGAGTTTTGGTGTTCAGATGCTATCCAAATATATCATCAGACATTTATATTACATTTTCCTTCCCCTTTCCCTCTTCTTTCCAAACCCTCACCTTACAGCTGCCTAGAAGTTATAATAATATATAGAATCCAGTCTTAAAGCCTAAAACACAGTTACTTTCTTTAATCCAGAATAGAGAAAATAATATCTTTTATTGTGGAACTCCTTCAACCATGAAAAATAATTCTCTATATCCTTACTTAGAAAGCTGTGGCCATCACTCATCTTTAATCTTTCCAGAATTGGTGCCAACCAAGAGGCATTCATATTTCTTCTGATTTGTGCCAACCAAGAGGCATTATATTTGTTGCAATTTACAAATAAGTGTTTTAATGAAACTATTTGTTGGGAGTTGCTAATATGCATATTAATTTAGTATCTATAACCAAATTATAATTGCACCATCACCTGAAAAAAATTGTTATTCAAAGCATACAATACACTGGCCGTTTGTCTTTCTTCAACAGTTCCATTCTGGCAGTCTATCTTTCTCTTTGCATTTTCCATTTATTTGATTGGCCTTTTCATTTTATTTCCAGATATTATGTACCTGGAGAAGTCTCAATGCAACAGGAAATAGGTACCTGTTAGTCTGGGTCCACCAAGAAGGAGAAGATACCAAGAGGGATTTATTGGAGAGAATATGAGGGAAAATACACCATGTATATGGAGAGAGCCAGGAGAGGCTCAAGAGCTGTCAGACAGTAATACAATCTAACTCTGTGGAGGAGAGAGGGAAGGAAGGAAGGTTGGGTATGAAAAGTCTTACACTGCAGTACAAGCACAATTCTAAGAAAATTTCGACAAGACCAACAGAAAGTTCTTAAGCCAAAGTCACCCTTTAGAGGAGTTCTGTATCTCCCCAAAGTGGGTCTGCTTGAGTTTCCCTGATACACCCAGTCATTGGCTGGGAGCAACCCATGGGAAAATTGGTCTCATGCAAATGCAGTGGAGGATTACAGATCTCAGCAACTGAGCACCCAGGCTCCTTGAAGTCAGAGATCTGAGAGGTGCCTTTCACGGCCACCACAGTACACTTAAAAGAAAATAAAGGTCTGCATCTCATACTTCACACTCCTTACTAAAAAGCACACAAATAGGAAGCAAAGTCTCATTTAGGGCAGAGGTGACTTTCCCCAGGCCAGAAACTCACTGATTGATTCAGATCATACTTGAAGGATGCAATTATGCACATAGTTTACACAGAGTTGCATTCAAATCCCACCTCCCCAACTTGGTGGTTGCATGAATTTAAGCATGTCACTTAAAAACTGAAAAAGTCTTAAAAACATGAAAAAACTGAAGTCTCAACTGCTTCATCTGCTACATGGAGATAATGGTGACCTTGCTTACCAAATTGGGACTACTGGGAAAATGAATGAGCTCCCAAGTCCCATGAGTGAAGGTATGGCTTGGCCCCTAGTTTTTCTTTTTAGAAGAGGGAGAGAGAGAGCATGTGTGCATGCGTGAATGGGATAGAGAGGGGAGGCAGAGGGAGAAGGAGAGAGAGAATCACAAGCAGACTCTGCACTGAGCATAGAGCTTAACACGGGGCTCAATCCCACAACCCTGGGATCATGGTCTGAACTGAAATAAGAGTCAGACACTCAACTGACTGAGCCATCCAGGTGCCCCTTTACTCCTAGTTTCTTAGCACAACACTCCTTCCCCTTCCCCAGTCACTTGATGCAAAGTCTAAAGAGAGGAGTCTCTATTTGTCATCTTTTTGCCCAAGAAGTCTGGCTTTTTCCCCCTTGACCTCAACTATTATTTATTTTTAAATAGTACCTTCCCTGCTAGGGCCAGTAACCCCCATCTCACATTTGGAGAACCATGATTTCCCTTAATCTAAACATGTAGTTCCAATGGAAGTCACCATAGTCTAACATGAACCCACATGGCTGTATACTTAAGCCAAGCTGGATCAGAGTCCTTCCTGAAAACTTCTAAAACCAGAACTGAGGAGCAAATCAGTCAAAATCATAAGATGTAATTGTCTAGCACACTCTCAACAGCCATGGTTTCTGTCAGGAGGAGAAGAAAGTCAGTGTGCACAACCGGAGAGGATGAGTCTGGCCATATACTGCTCTAGATTAATGACAGAGAATCTCATTTGTACTCAATTCTCTGGATCAAGTTATTCCTGTGGATGGGTTGTTCAAACTGTTCCATGGATTCTGATATTCATTTTTACCTAAAGGACTTTGAATTGGTTTACTCTCACAATTAAGTGTCCTAACAAAAATAATTAAGATCCAATCGCTGGCTCTGTTGACTGGCCCACATTCTTTCCCAAGTAAGAAACTATAAGCAGTGAATTTCCCTCAAAAGAAACAAGTGTGCACCTGAAACTAATATAACATTCTATGTCAACTACACTTTAATAATAAAATTTTTTAAATTTTATTTATTCATTTGAGAGAGAGAGACAGAGAGACAGAGAGAGCACAAGCAGAGAGAGAGGCAGAGGGAGAAGCAGACTCCCAGCTGAGCTGGGAGCCAGATATGGGGCTCAATCCCAGGACCCAGAGATCATGACCCAAGCCGAAGGCTGACGCTTAACCAGCTGAGCCACCCAGGCGCCCCTAAGAATAAAATTTTTTAAAAAAGAAACAAGTATGGACTTGGTTCTTCTGTCATGGCCTTTTCCTTCCCCCAAATCTTATAGAGTCAATTAATTAAGAGCATGCACTTTGGAATCTTACAGACTTGGGTTTGAGTCCCAGTTCTTCTATTTCTTGGCTATATGATCCTAGGTAAGTTCATTAAACTATCAGAGCCCCAATTACCTCATCTCTAAAGTAGAAATAATAGCTACCTCAAAGTGCTGTTGTGACTATTCCTTGAGTCAGTGCACACAAAGCACTTTACATAGTGCCTACAACAAACCAAGCCATAGTGGACAAATGAAAAGAAGTAGCTGTACTTCCATATGCATGGAAAGAAATAAAACACCAGCTGGTCACCTTTAAGCACAGTGGAAAGCTCAGAGTTGGCATCTATCTTTCCAACAGGAGGCCACCAATGGGAAGATCAAGGCAGATGAAGGATGCTGTCTACAAGGTTCTCTCAACCTTCCCCTCCATACTCAAAGTAATCTAGTTACAACTGGACTACCAGAAAGAAAGACTCACTTTTGTCCACTAACCACCTGCCAGCTTACTCCCACCTGGGTCTCCTGAGGTCAACAACACTGAGCTATTTAGACCCATACTGATAAAAATGAACATAAAATAAACTAACAGACACAGTCAATGAAGAAAAGTTCTTTCAGAAGATTGTCAGCCAATAACTGAAAAAGGGATGATAGAAATAAAAAAATCACCATTTCCTTGGCCATAATGAAATAACAGATTCAAGCCAAAATCATCAATGGATTTATAAACCACTGGGTAAAAAGCTGATGGAAAACTGGATATTCCCATGATGCCAAAGTTTCACTCCACTGATTGTGTTAATCACCAGGAAGAAAATATTACAACGGAAGAATTAGTCTGTCACCACCTAAACCCACTGTTCAATCTTGTTATCACTGAGAGTGGGACTTATATGCCATTTACTATGTGCCCCTTGATATGTACATCATCACCTCTGAATTATTCATGTAGAAAAATATTTAATTAGAACCAGATCAAGCTCTCAGTTCTAATATGCAGTTTCTATGAAATACAGAGGATAAAATAACAAGTTAGGGGTGCCTGGGTGGCTCAGTCAGTTGGGCGTCCAACTCTTGATTTCACCTCAGGTCATGATCTTAGGGTTGTGGGATGGAGCCCCACATTGGGTTCTACACTCAGCAGGGAGTCTGCTTGGGATTCTCTCCCTCTCCCTCTGCCCCTCCCCTGCTCATGTGTTCTGTCTCTCTCAAATAAATAAATAAAATCTTTTTTAAAAAAATAACAAGTTAGGGGCACCTGGGTGGCTCAGTCATTAAGCTTCTGCCTTGGGCTCAGGTCATGATCCCAGGGTCCTGGGATCAAGCCCTGCAGTGGGCTCCCTGCTCAGCAGGGAGTCTGCTTCTCCCTCCCTCTGCCTCTTCCCCAGCTTGTGTGCTCTTTCTCTCTCTCTCTCAAATAAATAAATAAATCTTAAAAAAAACAAACAAACAAACAAAACCATGAGGAAACCATAAGAAAAACTCAGAAAGTGGGGCATTCCACAGGACAGCTGACCTGGTATCTGAAAGAAGTCAACATCATAGTCTTTTGTGTTCTGCTCACTAAATGCAGATGTGGGGTGGAAGGTTCCCCACACACATCCTACAAGCAACTCTCCAAACACCACCGGGTGTGCTACAATTAAACACAATTCTGACACCATCTACCCAGAAACAGGATCAGATACCACAGGTTAAGGGTTCAGTCCTATAAGACCATCCCTCCCCCGACAGTTATTCCCAGTACTTGACCAACTGGCTATAACAAAGGTTCCCATGACCCCCACCTTGGGATTGATTAATTTCCCAGAGAAGCTCTCAGAATTCAGAGAAACATTTTGCTTACTAGATCACTGGGTTATTACAAAAGGATGTAACTCAGGAATAGCTGGATGGAAGAAATGCATAGGGCAAGGTCTGGGGAAAGGGCACAGAGTTTCCATGCCCTCTCCAGGCATGTGACTCTCCCCAGATCTCCAACAACCTGGAAGCTCTCCAAACCCAGTCCTTTTGAGTTTTTATGGAGGTTTCATTACATAGGCATGATTGATTAAATCACTGGCCATTGGCGACTGATCCAACCTTCAGTCCCTTGGTGGTGGGACTGAAAGTTTCAACTCTCTAATAATCACGTGGTTGGTTCCCATGACAATCAGACCCCATCCTTAGGAGCTTTCCAAAAGTCACCCTATTAACATAACAAAAGACACCTTTTTGCTCTCGCTTTGGAAATCCCAAGGGTTTTTAGGAGCTCTGTGCCAGAAACAGAGTCGAAGACAAAATATATATATTCCTTATTTTAAATCACAATATCACACATGGGGGAAAAAGGTGGAGAGACAGGAGGACTGTTCTAGATTAGAAGAGACTTAAAAGCTATACCACCAAATGACCCTTGATTGGTATCTGGTTTGAATAAACCAGCTATAAAAACTCATTTTTGGTACAATCAGGGAAATTTAAATCAGCCTAGATGTTAAAGGATATTAGGGAATTATTGTTAATTTTGTTAGATGTGATAATGGTACTATGGCTATGTAGGGAAAAATGTCCTTTTTCTTAGTGATGCATGTAAAAATATGCAGGGGTGAAATATGATGTATGTAATTTATTTTGAAATATTTAAAAAACAGATTAAGCAAGTATAGTAAAATTATTACAACTGTTAAATCTAGATGATGGTATATGAGTGTTCATTGAGCTATTTATTCTACTTCTCTATATGTTTGAAATTGTTCAAAATAAAAATGTTTTAAAATAAAGATTTTTTTCATATATACAAAAGCTGAAGGAATTCATTACCAGCAGAACTGAAATACAGGAAATGTTAAAGGAAGTCTTTTAGGCAGAAAGAAAATGTTACCAGATGGAAATCTAGATATACACAAAGGAATGAAGGATACTTGAAATGGAAAATATATGAGTAAATATAGAATTTTTAACTTACTTTTAAAATCACTTTAAAAGATAATTGAGCCTTTTCCACTTGGACCTGGACTAGAGATTACACATGGCCTCTGGCAGATAGAAAAATTAAAATTTGTCAAAAATTATAAATGGGCAAATAACCAGTAAAAATATGTATTCTCACTTCTCTTAGAAATTTGGAGGCTCTGGCAAGTCTGGTCCTTACATTTCCTCACAGCAGCAATTGTCTTAAGTTGAATGATGGCTGGCCTTGATCCCCTTTTATAAAGGGGGAAACTGCAGAATAATGAGACTGGTATTTGCTTTCTTGGACAAAGAGAACAACAATTTTATAGTTAAGGAAAAATCAGATGAAGGAAGATACGCTTTAGAAGTACAAGAAAAGAAACACTAGAGGGAGGCACCAGAAACTCTTCCACCTATAAGTTCATGGCTAGTCTGCTAGGACACCAGGCTTGAGAAGCAAAATGGCTTCTGATGGTGCAAGCACTTCAGGGAAAACGAAAGTCTCTTAGTTTTCTCTGGGAGTTGTTTGCCTGCACTGAATATTTAGTAAGACTTGTTGGGGTTTGCAAGAGATAGTGCTTTAATTTTTTTCTTTTAATAAATGTCTCGTGGGTTGGAATAGGTGACAGTTTCACTAGCTAAAGTTTGCTGTTTTTGTGAAAGTGGATGTTAGCACTTTCAAAAGAGGGTGGGATTTTTTTTTAAGCCATTCTGGAAGACCTCACAGAGGTGAAAAAATATATGAAACAAACAATCATTTTTCCCTTCTTTTCCTTAAATTTGGAAATTTGTTCCTCTGTGAGATGGCTGTAAAAACTGTGTAACTCATTAATGCCAAGGTTAGGGGAAAGAATGACACTTTTATTGTCTTAGAGAGTGAACACTCAAAAAACTTGGTTTCTGGTCTCATTCTCCACACATGTGAGTGATGTGAGGAAAGCATCACAGGGATGCTTAGCATCTCAAGTCTTGTGCTTTGTCTCTGCACTGCTTGCAATCTTATCATGAACAAGGATAGAGTCACAGAGTTAAAAGTGTTTCCCAAACTTAATGGTCTGTACTTGCATACGTAAAGTGGAGAAAAAAGAATTTTCCACACAAAACCAAGATAAATTTTTAAATGAAGGGAAAATACCCACAGTTAAAATCATACCTAATGGTGAAGGATTGAATTCCTTCCCCGGAGGATCACAATACAAGACACGGTGGTCTCCTCTCACCAGTTCTATTCAGTATTCTACTAAAATTCTAGAGGAGGTGATTAGACAAGAAAAGGACATAAAAGGCATCCAAATTGGAAATGGAGAGTTTAAACTATCTCTATTGGCAGATAACATGATCTTACATAGAAAAAGCCATGAAGAATCCACCAAAAAGCTACTAGAGCTAATAATAAATGAGTTCAGAAATCTTGTAAGATACAAATCAATATACAAACATCAACTGAATTTCTATATACTTGCAATGAACAACCCAAAAATAAAATTAAGAAAACAATTCCATTTATAACAGCATCAAAAATAATAAAATAGTTAGAAATACATTTAACAAAAGAGATGCAAGACCTGTCCACTAAAAAACATCGAATGAAATCAAAGGAGACCTAAATAAATAAAAAGACATCCCGTGTACATGGATTGGAAAATTTAGCATTGTTAAGCTCCCCCATTTTGATCTGCAGATTCAACACAATCTCCATCAAAAATCTCAACTGGATTTTTTTTTTTTGCAAAAACTCTAAATCTGATCCTAAAATTCATATGGAAATACAAGGAATTCAGGATAGCCACAATAATCTTTAAAAAAACAAAGTTGAAGAACTCACACTTCCCAATTTCAGAAAACTAGAGGAGTTAACACTGTATAGTACTGGCATAGGATAAGCATATGGATCAATGGAATCGAGAGTCCAGAAATAAACCCTTATATCCATGGTCAATTGATTTTTGACAAGGGTGGCAAGACATTTCAAAGGAAAAAGAATTGCTTTTCAACAAATATTGCTGAGACAACTAGATATCCACATGCAAAAGAATGAAGTTGAATCCCTACCTAACACCATATACAAAAATTACTCAAAATGGATGAAAGATTGGGGCACCTGGGTGGCTCAGTTGGTTGGGCATCTGACTTCAGTTCAGGTCATGATCTCAGGGTCCTGGGATCAAGCCCTGTGTCTGGCTCCCCTCTCAGTGGGGAATCTGTTTCTCCCTCTATCCTCTGCCCTTCTACTCCTCCCCCCCAGCCTCCCACCCCCGCTCATGATTTCTCTCTCTTTCTTACCCTCTCTCTCTCAAATAAACAAATAATCTTAAAAAATGGATAAAAGATCTCAATGGAAGAGCAAAAACTGCAAAATTCTTCAAAGAAAACATAGATATAAATCTTCATGACCTTGGATTAGGCAATGATTCCTTACATTGGACATCAATATTACAAGTGAGAAAAAAAAATAAAGTATACCTTCTCAAAATCAAAATATTTTGTTAATTGTTAATTTGTTAATAAAACAAAAATATTTTGATTTAATATTTATTTATTAAAATATTACAATTCAATAATAAAAAGACAAAGAACAAAATTTTTATAATAGACAAAGAATCTGAATAAACACTTTTCCAGAGAAGATATACAAATGAATAACAGGCACATGAAAAGACATTCAACACCATTAGCCATCAGGGAAATGGATATCGAAACCACAATGAGATACCACTTCACACTCACTAGAATGGCTATAATCAAAAAGACAACAATTACAAGTGTTATACAGGATGTGGAAAAATGCAAATACTCATACACTGGTAGTGGTCATGTAAAATGGTACAGCAACTCTGGAAAACAGTCTGGTAGCTTTTAGAAGGGTTAAACATAGAGGTACCATATGACCCAGCAATTCTATTCCTAGGCACCTACCCAAGAGAATTCAAACATATGTTCACACAAAAACCTGTACACAAATGTTTAAAGGAGCATTAATCATAATAGCAAAAACTCTAACGGCACTGCACTTGTGCAGAAAAAATGTCCTTTTTGTTAGAAAAGCACATAGACATTATGTACAGGTGAAACATCATTAGGTCTGTAATTTATTTTAAAATATTTCCAAAACAGATGAAGCGAATATAGTAAAAGTTTTACCCAAATGTCCAACAACAGGTCAAAAATTTACTCACAGGGGTTCCTGAGGGTCTCAGTCAGTTAAACGTCTGACTCTTGGTTTCTGCTCGGGTCATGATCTCAGTGTCCTGGAATCAAGCCCCAGGGTGGGCTCTAGGCTCAGCAGGGAGTCTGCTTAGGAGTCTCTCTCTCCCTTTCCCTAGGCACCTCCCCCACTCCCCTCCACTTGCAGGCACTCTCTCTCCCTCAAATGAATAAGTAAATCTTTGAAAAAAATTTATTCACAGATGTATTCTAGCTATTAAATCTAGCTAATATGATAATAAATATAAGTAAACACCTCAAAGCAGGAGAAGACAAAATAAAAATAGTGATAAGCAAATAAACCAGTAAACTTTAAACACAAATCATTCTTTATCATGTGATCAGGAAGTGTAATGCCTCTATTAACAAATATTTCTTGAAATACAGTTATAATATAAGGGGAAAGTGCAATACTAATCCAGAGCTCATTTTCCAGATTAATCTAATACCAGTGAGAGGGAACAAGGGATAAAGTAAAAGTATAATAAATTTTTCATCTTGCCAGAGTGAAGTAGGAAGGAGAGACAAAATTATTGTTTAACTTTTTTAGTTGATGGAGAAATATAGGTTCAAGTATGTTGTTAATCATTTAAAGGAAAATGACAGAAATTTGACATAGAACTTTTAATTACCCTAAAGAATAAAAAACTGGACAATATGAAACTTGTTTGTTCTAGTGAAGTTGAGAAAATAAAATTAAGGAAACAATAGGAAATCATACTAAACAGAAAATATTTTTTTAAAGATAGAAGGAATAGGGAACAAATAAACTATTACAATAAATGCAAATGTGCTGATTTTCCTTACTGAAACACAAAAACTCTCAGACTAAGTAAAATAATTTTTAAAATCTAGCTATTAGGGATACCTGGGCGGCTCAGTTGGTTGAGCATCTGCCTTTGGCTTGGGTCATGATCCCAGGGTCCTGGCATCGAGTCCCACATCAGGCTCCTTGCTCAGAGGGGAGCCTGCTTCTCCCTCTGCCTGCTGCTCTCCCTGCTTGTGCTCTTTCTCTCTCTCTCTCTCTGATGAATAAATAAAATCTTTTTAAAAAATCCAGCTATTAATTGTTCACCAGAAGAATACCTAAAATAATTTGATAAAGTAAGGACAGTCAATAAAATAAGGGAAAAGAGGAGTGCCTGGGTGGCTCATGGGAAAAGATATAAAAGGCAAAGCAAATAAAATGGACACAGGAGGCCATATTAATCTCAAAGTTGACTATAAAGCCAAAAGGATTAAATGAGACATAAAGAGATATTTCATAATAATTAAGAGTTAAGTTACAAAGAAGATACTAGAAACACACAGACAATTCATAAACCTACAATCATATGGGAAATTTTAAGAGGCCTCCCTCAGAATTTTACAACAATGAGTAAATATGTACTAAAGGTTTAAAAAATGCACTGGGTAGGCTTATTTTTAATCAATATAGAAAGAATTTTATATCCTGAAGACAATATGTTTCCTTAAATGTTCTTAGAACACATCTGAACTAGGAAGATTGGTAGGGGAAGAAAGGGATAAAGAAAGGGGGGATAATCAGAAAGGGGAATGAAGCATGAGAGACTACGGACTATGAGAAACAAACTGAGGGCCTCAGAGGGGAGGGGGCAGGGGAATGGGATAGACCGGTGATGGGTAGTAAGGAGGGCACGTATTCCATGGTGCACTGGGTGTTATACGCAACTAATGAAGCATCAAACTTTACATCGGAATCTGGGGATGTACTGTATGGTGACTAACATAATATAATAAAAAAACATTAAAAAAAAAGTTCTTAGAACACATCTGAAAAAATTAGAACACTTAGAACGCTTTAATCAGCCTCAAAGAAAAGCTAAAAACTCTAAAGCTTTACATGCTATATTGGCCGACCACAATTTAAAAAATAAAAGAAGAAATTAATAATAAAAAAGGTGTGAATTTTTAACCATCCAGAGGAAATCAAAACTGAATTACAGACCATATGAAGAATATAGAAAAGGATCAAAACCTTTAAGATGCAAAGAAAATTGTGCTCAAAGGAATACTCATAGCCTTAAACTATTCTACCGTTAAAGAAGAAAGACTGAAAATACATAAGCAGTATATTCGACTGAAAATACATAAGCAATATATTCAACTAAAAATGAACTAGAAAAATGAATTGGGGAGCCAAAACAAAGTATGGTGAAGAAATCAATTTAAATTAAACGGAAATTAATATATTATTTTTAAAACATAAAGGTATAATCAATGGCTTCCTTTAGAAAAACAAAGTGACTAGATAAACAAAACAAAACCATATACTATAAGAAATTATAAAATGGATGCAGAAGAGACTCTTCCAGTTAAAATAGTATGCATAATTTTATGCCATTGAAAGCTAGATAAAATGGACCATTTTCTGGGCAGCTATAAATTTGCAAAACTGACTTAAGCAACAAACACTATAAGTAGAACAAAAGTCATAGAAGATTGCAAAAAGTGTATCAAACATCTATCACCAAAAAATCGTTTTAAATCTTGCATTCTTCAAATGTTTGGGAAATGGGTAAATGTTGTGTTATTTAAATATTCCAGATTGTAGGGGAGAGTTAAGATGGCAGAGGAGTGGGGGACCCCTTTTTCAGCCGGTCCCCTGAGTCGAGCTGGATAGGTACCAGACAAGCCTGAACATCCATGGAATCAGCCTGAGACGCAGGAAGATACATCTGGATCTCTACAAATAAACATCTCCAGCGCTGAGTATTGAGGTACGAAGCGGGGAGCCGTGAAACCGCACACAGATATCGGAAGATAAACAGAAGGGGGAGGGAGCCACCGCATTAGGGCGCCGGGAAGCAGTAGCCACCTGCACTGGGGAGTGGGGGGGGAGGCTCGGACCAGCACCAGCGAGACAGCAGACTGAGACCGTGAGCTGGGAGCGCGTGCCACCAGANACATTAGGGCGCCGGGAAGCAGTAGCCACCTGCACTGGGGAGTGGGGGGGAGGCTCGGACCAGCACCAGCGAGACAGCAGACTGAGACCGTGAGCTGGGAGCGCGTGCCACCAGACATCTCACGGAATTCCGGAATTCCGGTGTGTTCACTGGATCCAGACTGAGACCGGGAGCTCCGGGAGCACGCGCCGGGTGGCTGGCGGTGTTAGAAACACAAAGGACAGAGACGCGCCGACCCTGGAAGTGAGGGCTGGGACGCTGGGTGTGGGGTGCACATCCCGGGATGCTGCAGGGTCGAGCAGCACCAACAATAACAGTTAAAGTGGCCAGAACATCAGTGGAGAACGGGCCGCAATCCCTCTGTTCTGTGACAGAGGCTGAGATTCGGCCTCAGAAGAGGCACAGCAAACTGCCAGGGAAAGCTGCCAAAGAACAAAACCTGGGAAATACCAGCTCACAGCGCGCCCATCCCCACCCCCCTCGCAAGGCACATGGAGACTCTACCCAAACAGGGTTGCCTGAGTATCCGCACGGCAGGCCTCTCCCCCAGAAGGCAGGCTGAAAAATCAAGAAGCCCACAACCCGGGNGAACAAAACCTGGGAAATACCAGCTCACAGCGCGCCCATCCCCACCCCCCCTCGCAAGGCACATGGAGACTCTACCCAAACAGGGTTGCCTGAGTATCCGCACGGCAGGCCTCTCCCCCAGAAGGCAGGCTGAAAAATCAAGAAGCCCACAACCCGGGGCACCCAGGTGGTGCAGTCACTGAGCGCCTGTCTTCAGCTTAGGGCATGATCCCGGCGTTCTGGAAAGAAGTCCCTCATTGGGCTCCTCCGCTGGGAACCCGCTTCTTCCTCTCGCACTCCCCTGCTTGTGGTCCCTCACTCACTGGTTGGCTCTCTGACACATAAATAAATAAATAAAATCTTTAAAGAAGAAGCCCACATCCCTAAGATCCCTATAAAACAAGGGCGCATGGCCTGGGTACCAGTAAATAATTTGGGCTCTGGACAACCCCGCAAACTCTCCTCATCAGAATGACAAGAAGGAGAAGCCCCCCCACCCAGCAAAGAAAAGACAGTAAGTCTGTGGCCTCTGCCACAGAAATAATGGATATGGACGCAACCAAATTATCAGAAATGGAATTCAGAGTAATAATGGTCAAAATGATGAGTAGACTTGAAAAAAGTATTAACGAAAACGTTACTGAGAATATAGAATCCCTAAGGACGGAAATGAGAGCGAATCTGACAGAAATTAAAAATTCTATGAGCCAAACGTAGGCAAAACTAGGGGCTCTGACGGCCAGGGTCACCGAAGCAGAGGAACGTATTAGTGAATTGGAGGATGGGTTAGTAGAGGAAAAAACGAAAATAGAAGCTGGACTTAGAAAAATCCATGGCCACGAATGTAGGTTACAGGAGAACACTGACTCAATGAAACGATCCAATGTCAGAATCATCGGCATCCCCAAAGCGGTGGAGAAAAACAGAGGTCTAGAAGAGAAATTTGAAAAATTGTAGCTGAAAACTTCCCTAATCTAGCGAGGGAAACAAACATTCGTGTCCAAGAGGCAGAGAGGACCCCTCCCAAGCTCAACCACGACAAACCTACGCCACGTCACGTCATAGTACAATTCGCAAATATTAGATCCAAGGATACAGTATTGAAAGCGGCCAGGGCAAAGAAATTTCTCACGTACCAAGGCAAAGTCATCAGAATTACGTCAGACATGTCTACACAGACCTGGAATGAGAGAAAGGGT
>NC_048238.1:100804806-100816912 GCF_002007445.2 Ailuropoda melanoleuca | reverse complement strand
TAGGGGGTGGGCAATGCTTTTTAACAAATTTACTCACTCCAGAAATCATGCAGGGTATACAAATTCTTCCTGACTTGAAACCTTCCCTTAATAATCTCCAGCACCTTGATATCAAGAAACATCGAACAAACCGAGGGTTGCTGGAGGGGAGGTTTGTGTGGGGGTGGGTAATTGGGTAATGGGCACTAAGGAGGGGCACTTGATATGAGCACTGGGTGTTATATGCAACTGACGAATCATGAAATTCTACCCCAGAACTAACAATACCGTATGTGTTAACTAACCTGAATATAAATTTTAAAAAAGAAAGGAAAAAAGAAAAACATAACATAAAATTCCATAAGCTCTTACGCTCATCACATGTTGGTGTTTTGGGATACCACGTGCCATCTTCGCGGCATCTAGCTTCAAACTGATATTTCTTATAACACATATAATGAACTGTGTCTCTGTAGAAATAAGCACAGCTATTCACAGAGCCGGTGCTTTTTGAAATGATTTCGCCGTTCTCGAGCTCTGGTATTGGGCAACACAGCTCTAAAAAATAAAAAGTGAGGCTGATGGTTAATAAAATCACCGCAATGAGGCTCCTACGGATACTAAGCTCATTTCTGCTTTTCAAGGATTTCACCACTGAAGAGAGATTGGGGAAACAGAAAAGGGTACCTGAGACACTTTGGGTCTGCTCTCCCTCTCCCTGATTGCTAAAGAACTCCAGCCTAGTCATTTCCCTTCAACTAAATAATTTCATTAGGAGCCTGCAAAATGAGACACTGGATGAAACCTGCGTGAAAATGTGAATTTTCTGAAGTATTCCAAGGCAATGACAAAACGTCCAACTCCTTAGGTTTCACTGGGGCTGGAATGAAATTATGATAATTTAGAATTGTATATTTTCGAGAAACAAAAGTTTAAAAACTTTTGCTAACCATGTGTATCTAGGAGACCCTCTCCTGGCCTTTCCCATGGACCCTTTAACCTTAACTGCCATTACTTTTTTATATGAACCCTCTTGTATACACTAATTAATCCATCTAGGCAAATATGCCACTGCCATTCCCACATCTGTATCTGTGCTCACATCTTCTCTCCTTTCTCTTTTTTTAAAGATGTTATTTATTTATTTGACACACAGAGAGAAAGTACAAACAGAGGGAGCAGCAGAGAGAGAGGGAGATGCAAGCTCTCCACTGAACAGGGAGCCTGATGTGGGGCTTGATCCCAGGACCCTGGGAGGAACTGATCTGAAGGCAGATACTTAATTGAGTCACCCAGGCACCTCCATAGCCTCTCTCCTACCTAGAATACCACTCTTTTTCTCTATTTGCTGTTCAGTTCCCTTTGCTTGCCAAGGCTTCTCCTACTGGCACAGCAAATAGTCATCATTTATACCTCTGAGCTCTTATAGCAGTTATTAGGAAGAGATTATATATCTAATCCAGTTACTTACTGAGATTTTACTATAATCTAGACACTCTGTATACATTATCTGTGTGCTATGCCAACACTTACACCACACTTCGAGTGTAGATAGAATATGCACTGTAGATAGTGTGTACACATAATCTGGACATTTCATTTATTATCTCTTCCAATCATCACAACATCCCCCAGGGGATACACACTATTATCTTTCCCATTTTTTAAAAAAGATTTTATTTATTTATTTGACAGAGAGAGAGACAGCCAGCGAGAGAGGGAACACAAGCAGGGGGAGTGGGAGAGGAAGAAGCAGGCTCCCAGAGGAGGAGCCTGATGTGGGGCTCGATCCCGGAATGCAGGGATCACGCCCTGAGCAGAAGGCAGGCGCCTAACCACTGAGCCACGCAGGCGCCCCTATCTTTCCCATTTTTTATAGCAGAAAACAGATCCTTGGAGAGGGTAAGTCTCTTGTTTCAGGTGCGGCAGCTACTTAGTGGTAAAGATAGAACTGAAATCTGGCTTGCTCAAAATCCATGTTCTGTATGGGTTCAGTCTATACTCTCTAGTAATTATTTAACAATTAATTGATACTATCCATATTCACATTTTTTTCCCTTTTGAGAGCAAGGAACATGTCTCAAGTATCTCTCTGTCTTTCCTTTTGACCATGTAGGTCCAAGATAAATATTCCCTGTGTACAAGTCTAGGGTTCACAAAAGGAATTTTCTAAGCCTCAAATCATCAAAAAATGCCTTTTTATGAATTAGCTCCACACATATTTATACAAATCGATCCCTGTAAGACTGTTCAGCAGACATCGAGGCACATTCTTGCAATACTGTAAGGAAAATAAGTCATAATCACATGAATAGCAAAAACACAACATCGGTCAGTTTATACTAATGTGTCAGTGATAAGAAATGCCAACAAGATAGGTCTAAAAAAGAAAAAAAAGAGAAAACCAAGAGAGAAAAAATAAGGTAACATTTTCTAGGGGAGACTGGAAGTATATCTTAAGGTTTGGATAAAAGTTACTTTGATGGATGAGATACAGGCAGGCGTTTTGTCTCCGAGTGATGATGTGAGCAAAGGTTTAGGGGCAGCAACGAGTTGTTACTGAAGGATGAAGAGGTAAAGTCAGGGACCCAGTTGAGACAGATTGAGTACATCTTATCCTGAACATGGACCAGAAGTAAGGCGGGCTTTTGAAGGAATAGAAGAAAAGGGGATAAACACAGAAAAACCTGAAGGAATTGTGACAAGTCTCTGTGACTTGTTGGATGTAATCTACCTTCCCTGATTCATAAAGGAAGAGGAGGTAATGGGGCTCAGGGAAGACAATGAGAGTCCTGGGGTGTGGTTGAGCTCTGGAAAAATAACAGTTAGCCATTCGATTCTCAATGGAGGAGAATCACCCAGGATATTTGAAATTTTTTTTTTTTTACCTAACTTTAAAAGTTTCCTTCAAATATCTATCATTATGATGTAGAAAACTTCCAGGTAAAACATTTTACTACTCCGCTTAGAAAAACAACTCTGGGGGGCTGGTTGGCTCAGTTGGTTAAGTGACTGTCTTCAGCTCAGGTTATGATCCTGGAGTCCCAGGATCGAGTCCCGCATCGGGCTCCCTGCTCAGAAGGGAGTCTGCTTCCCTCTCTGACCCTTCCCCTCTCCTGCTTTCTCTCTCTCATTCTCTCTCTCTCGAATAAATAAATAAAATCTTTTCAAAAATACAAAAACAACTCTGAAATCATTCTGTGATATTAAGAACATTCATGAAGCCTGAGGAGCATGGGATCATTCTGCGAACCCAGAAATTAATCTTGACAAAGGATGACATGATGGCACCTTGGACCTCCACATTCTCTTTGCTTGCTGTGTAACCCTTGTATCATCGGAATGTGGGGAAATAGCCAACATCACATGAATAGGGTACATAGTCTCCATTGAAAAAGACACAGCTCTTGGGAAAAAAATCTCTTCTTCTCTGTTGGGCGATTTTGTCATTCTGTGCAAAATGCTCTATGCTAAATGCTCTGACAGATGGTTTAAGGGATAGATAGGCAAATATTTTTAAAATAGTCTTAGAAATTCTTGTTTTTAAGGAAGAAATCACATCGACAGATGAATAAGAAATGTTTGTTAGCATATTTCCACTTATAAACAAAAAGAATTACTCATGTCTGCATTTACAATCAGCACTAACTTAGTGGGGCCTGCGGGTCCTTGCAAATCCTTTCAGTGCTCATTGGTTAGGGACAATTATTCCCTGACTTGCAATATAATACCTTAGATTTAATGTTTTCAGTTTATACAGTGTTTTGCAATCTTACTCTGATAAATTCACTCATTATTTGTAATAATATAAAATTTTACTTTCCAGATGGCAAAAAATTTCTACTCAGTTATTAATGCCATAGAAAAATCATGAACCCTACGGAAGAATTATTTCTTTGAAACTTGAGGAGCTTCCATTTAAACATAATACATGAATTTAAAAGCAAAAAGGATTTTTTGTGACTAGATCAGCTCCTCATGGATTTGTAATATTTTGCTTTCTGAGTCATTACAGCCATATGGGGAGGACTAAAATGATTGAAATATATTTCTTAATACGTACCTCAATGTACTTCTTCAAAATTGTACTAAATTATTGCCATTCGGTTATATTTAAGTAATTCTTAACCAGGAATTCTTTTCCATACCATGATTTAAACTCACCCCTCATCCCTGTCACCTCTGTACTCACCGCACAAAACAGATGGGCACTGCAGTAGAGACAGGACCCCAAGAAGGCACAGTGTGGGGAAAACTCTCTGCAACTTGGGAGACATGGCGAAAAGTCTCAGAGATAGTGCACTGGGATTCAATGTCCTCAGATGCCCTGAATCAGGCTGAAGTGAGGCTCTAAGTCAGCAGTAAATCGATGTCTGAAACAAGGAACTAAGCCATAGATTTGCGCCACAAAAGGGGAGGGGCAGAATTGCATAGACCAGGTACTGGACAGGATCATATGAGGCTCTCCAATAAAGCTCCAAGTCTTGGGAGTATGATATGAAGTTAACACGAAAGCTCTCTGGGATTCTGTATTTACAATTGTAACCCCGAGAATTTCTCACTGCTGTGGGGGGGGCACTTGTTAGCTTGTTTTCTACATACAGGCACCATTTCTCTTTGAGTACTTGAGAAAAACTAGGAAAATGTGTGGCAACTTTTTCCAGAATCAGGGCACAATGCTGAGCTATGTTCTATGCCATCTTCCAGTGAAATCCTGTCTTCATTCATTAGTGTGAATTCCCAGTAGGAAGGCAGGAATAAAAAAGATGTGTAGTTAAATTTTCTTTCCAAACATGTTACAGCCTAACTGGAATAGAGAAAGCACGCAAGCCTATATTGTGAAAAGACAAAAAAAAAAAAAAAAAAGTCCAAACACTTGGACAATTATTTCCCCAATATTTAAGTTCCCTTGAATATCAGTGATGCCAAATCAACCAACTTTGAGATTATACCAGTTGGAGAGTAAAGGGAAATTTCCCAGAGTGGTGTGTACAGCACAGAGAAAGTGTGCATGGAAAATCAATTGGTAGAGGATCAAGCACCATAAATGGACAAGGGCTCATGACAAATTCAAGATTTCTCAATGGCACTGGACCAGAGTGAAGGACCTCCAGCCCAGCATTATATTTCTGACAAAAGCACTCAATTATAAATTGTAGAAGACATTTTGTTAATTTCAAGTCTTCATTTATTAATAACTATCTGGGTTAAACTGGTCCCTTAACAACTATCCAGTCTTCCACTCAGGTTATTTCTTTTAGCCTCTGCAAAGGGCGCGGAGAAAGTTACCAACCTGGACTTCATGCTTTCCCTCTTGGACCAGCCGTGGATATGTGTTGCTTGAAGATACATAGATATTCAACCATAGAGGATGCCGAGCACTGGAAAATGTCTGAAAATGGCCCACACCACGCAGATGAACTCTAGTAACTGCAATACGAAGCATAGAACAGCCAAAGTGCTTAGCCCCCCAAAATCAAGAGGAACATTCCCCAGAAATAAGTGAGTGGATCCCTCTGTAATATTGATGACAACACAATTTAATTTCCTTCCTGGAGAGAGAGGAAAGTAAATAAATGCACCACATGGTTGCTTCCTTTTATCAAGTGGAACTACATAAAATCTGAGTATGTCAGATAAAGGAGGTAATTTAGATAGTTTAACAGAAGATTACTTTCTAAAAAAAGTGCTTCTGCTTACTAATTATGTTCCAAACTTTTACATAAATCATTGCATTGAATTTCTTTGAACAAAACTATAACATTGGTAATACAGCTACATTTTACAGATGAGGAAACTAACTGAGAAAGACTGAATATATCTCCCCAAACATTTCTCATCAGCAGCCATGTCAGATTCTGAGCCCAAATCTGCCTCAAATCTCAAGCTCTTTCTGTTAAGACTTTTGGGAAATGTCATCAAAGATGAGACCACCAGCTGACCTGTGAGCTAGACCTGGGCACTCGAAGGCTCCTCACTCCTCCCTTGTCCTTGAAATGTGGATTGCGCTATCTCTTTCTCACTCCCTCAGCCTGCTTCAAGGACGTATCTTTGAGATAGTGATGTGGTGTTGAGAATACCTGCACGGTATATGTGACTGAGCCCAGCTTAGGTCTCTTTATAGATGTGTGGGTAGGTACAGGGATCCGTTTGTCTTCTTGCCGCCCAAGACAAGCCTCACAGGTCAGTTTCCTTTGCTTATTACACCTGCTACCTACCAACCTGGAGTGGCCTGCCTCCTTCTTCCGTCTCTCCCTGCCCTCCAAGTAGAGGGGTTGGTTTCAAATTACAGTGGGGAAGCTCCCAGAAGTGCTGCAAACCAATGGTGCCAAACTAATGTCCATTTAATGAGATGGGCCTACCAAGGTTTCTTATGCAGGATCCTGAACTTGTTATTCAGGAGAGTATGCCTAGGAACCTTCTGCTCCCACTGTGATCTTCCACAAAGATCCTAGACCAACTCCTCTATCAAGAGACAAAATCCCTTTCTTCATCATGTTGTATAGATGTCCAACCTTCCCAAACTGACCGATAGATATAATGCATCATAATAAAAATCAGTAGCATTTTATGAAAACCGATAAGCTGATTCTACAATTCATATGGAACGTAAAGGATCAAAAGTTGTAAAAGCAATCTCCAAGATGAAGGAGGAGATAGATGGAGGGGGGATAAGAGGAAAGGAACAAAACCGAAGAACCTACAAGGCCACGTATCAACACCTGTTATAAATCTCCGGTAAATAAGACATCGTGGCATTTGCGTGAGGTAACCAAACAGACCAAAGGTTGACAACTGCGAGTCAAGTAACAAGCCCCAAACAAACAAGATCAATTGATTTATGACAAACTGACATGCTACAGAGCAACGGGGGAAAGGAAGCTCCTTTCAATAAAAGTGCTGGGTCAGGTGGCTATCAGCGTGGAAGAAAATGAATCTTGCTTCTCTACTTCACACCATGACACAATTTTGGGTGGTCACGGATATAATTGTGAAAGTAAAACCATAGGTCTCCTAAAAGAAAATATGGGCAGATATATTTGTGACCTTGGGGTAGGCATAGATTTCTTTTCTTTGTTTCCTTTTTTCCCCTTTATTTATTTATATATTTCTGGCGGAACAGGTTTAATCTTTAAAAGCTATATAGGTAATGAGCAAAGCAATGTTTACTCAGATCTTAACTTCTGCCAAGTATTATCCGTTCTAAAATTGTTCCATGAAGTTCTGGTCTCTAAACACCGTAAATTCTGTAATCGTCATCCTCATCAGAGTCTCTTTTCTTCTGTTGAATTTAACTATTGTTTTTCAAGCATTTCTACTTAACTTTGTTCTGATCCCTGCCCACCTAGTTGTCCACCTCTTGCCATCTGTATAAGGTCATTCTCTCTTGCTTTCCATTTTGGGGGCTTTGCAAGTGCTAAGGGTTGGGGCTGGCTGATGCAACACTTGGTTTGCTTCGGGTTTTGCTACCTCACCAGGACCGAAATAATGAAAAGCTGGGTCTCACGGAAGTCAGTGGCGTAGTTTCCACTTATTATCATGTTTTGATAAGCTTCTAAAGTCATAATCTGATAGAACATTTTCAAATACAAGCAGACATGAGGGAGGAGAATCTCTGTACTATGAAACCCCATTTTACGTGGTAAGGATAATCTCTGGAAAATAAAATGTTTTCGGTATTGGGGACACTGATGATTCCAGTGGCCTTCCTTCCAGGCCATTCCACTCTATGCTTAACACGGGACTCTTCCTTTCTTTACAATACAATGGTGCCATTTTATCTGTAGGATTAATGTTTAGGCAGGGCTCCTGCCCTGGACTACCAACTTTTTCCGAGTTTGTGTATTCCCTGCGGTAAACTTAGCACCTGGCATATAGCAGACCCTCAAAGAATGTTGACTACTGGGGTCAGAACAACTAAATTCTAGAAAATGATTTGGCTGGAATCAATCCAGCAGGCTAGGTTGAGAAGCTAAGGATAAGGTGAGACCCAAGGGGCTGAGCATTCGGCTTTGGACGCCCAACTGAGCGAGGCCAGCCTCGGGGACAAGCCCACACATTGTCTGGGATGAGCCCTGTGCCTGACCATGTGGGGACCCCATTCTGTGGGCTGGGCCACATGAGCTCCCAAGCAATAGAGAAAGAGGCTGAGGCCACCAGGCAAGGGATAAAGAGAGGAACCAAGGCCCCAGGCTAGATTTCTTAAACAGGACACAAACAAACCAAAAAACCCCCAAAACAAAACATGACACACACACACAAACATACAAAAAAAAAAAAAAACCACAAAGCAAATTAAAAAACCACTAATCAAAATGACAGAGATTTTTTTAAATTACCCAAACCAAGAAACAAAATGAAAAAACTTGCTAAATTGTACTCCCTTAAAATTAGGAAATTATGTTTGCCAAAGACACCTTATGAAAGTAAAAAACAAAAACAAAAACAAAACAAAACAAAACAAAAAACCAAGCTACTGAGCAAGAAAAAGGATTTTGCAATACATAACTCACAAAGAACGTTTTTTCCAGATTATGTTAAAAACTCTTACAAAAAATTAGAACTAGCTAGACCATCCAATAGGAAAATAGACAAAAAACTTATACCAGCACTTCACATTAAAAAATATCCACATGGTCAACAAATATACGAAAAGTTATTTAACCTCACTAATCATGAGGGAAGTGCAAATTAAAAGCATGATGTGATACCACTGCATACCCAACAGAATTTCTCAGATAAATAAATAATAGCAAGTATTGTAAAGAACTTGCATGTTCTGCTTGGATAGGGTGGGAGGATATCATCCAGCACAACCACAGTGGAAAACTGCTGAATAGTTTTCTCTTATGAGCCAGCAATTCTGTTAGGTTTTGGTTCATCAAAAAGAGATATGCTCAAGGGAACCTGGCTGGCTCAGTCTGTAGAGCATGCAACTCTTGATCTCAGGGTTGTGAGTTCAAGCCCTGCGTTGGATGTAGAGATTACTCAAAAATAAAATCTTCAACAACAACTACAACAAAAAAGATGTGCTCAGCAAAACATGTGCAAAAATGTTCATAGCCAAAACAAATTGAAAATAACACAATGTTCTTTAACAGTAGAGTGGGTAAGAGAATTGTGGTAGATTCAGACAATGGTGGAATACTTAGAAATTAAAATGAATAAATGTCGACTCTACACAACATGGATGAATCGCACAAATATAATGGTTAGCAAAAAAATTAAAAGACATGGAAGAAAGAATGCATAATGTACGACTCCATTTCTATAAAGTCAAATAACTTAAAACCATCTGTGCTGTTGAAAGTGAGGATAGTGGAATTCTTTACAGGCCGAGAGTGGTAGGTTAGTAACTAACTGGAAGGGGACACCCAAGGGCTTTTGCTATTTTGTAATGTTCTTTCCCCACCTCCCTCTGGGTACAGAGTATGATTGCTTGAAGAATTTGAGGACTTTTGTGCCCCCTTCTATACATAAAAGGTAGTAGGTTTTAGATATGTTGGAATGTGGAGTAAAGTCATCCAGGCAAAGATAACAGTATAAACACATTTTTAATTTCCTGCCCTAAATTCTTTCTGAGGTACAAAAAAACAGAACAAGGAAGTTAATTGCAGGCATTTGTATACCTTTTTACACATTTTTATTTTTGAAACATATGAATGCATTGATCTACTCATAAAAATTGAAAATAAAAATATTCTTTTGGGTTGCCTTACACTTATCCCTCTGAACACCTAAATTCTATAGTTGAACCAGAAAGAAAATCTGCCTTCACTTCCAATTTCCCATTGGTTATGTCTCCTGGATTTCTGTATTTCTCTAGAAGGAAAATGAAAATGATGACTAGTCATTAAAATTACTTACAAAATATAGCATTGGAAGGAAAATCTGGTGGATCGTTTGAACTACTGCTTCTAGGTAAACCCAGAGATTTTTTTTCAATGTTTATTTCTGATCCTGACTTTGTGAATTTTACTTTGAGGAAAAATAAATGTGAACATTTATCCCATTTTTCTGATACATTTTAAGAGAGAAAAAATGTGCTTAGATTTGTTTGCTCAATTAGATCGCCGTGACAATAAAGGGGGGACCAGGTACTCTTACCAATGTATGTTCTCAAAAATGTATGCCTTTGGTCACAGGGCAACAAGAAAAGGGGAACTATATTCAATATCCTTACTGTTAGAAAAATATCTCAGCGTGAATTCCTAACTGCCTTCTTCCAAACAGTATAGGTGATAATAATTTTGAACACTATTTTGATCAAAGATTTTCATTTGAAGTGAAGGATTCATTAAGTTCTTAAGAGAACTTCCCCAAATACAATGAAAGTACAGGTGAGAAAAATAATGTATGATCCTGACACAAAAAACCACTCTAATCTGATAAGTCTCTAGCATTACAAGTCATCAACTTGAACTGATTCTACCATAGCCAGGATGGCTGGCAGGGCGGTTCCAGTTTTGAAGTCTGTCTGATACAGCTTGTTTATTGGAGAAGCAAATGGTAAATCAGGTGGAGGACCATGATTGCTTGGACACCAAAATGACAAGGAGCATCAAGTTGTAGCTTGGAACACAATCATCACAATGCTTCAGCAGTAAAGTTTCTAGAACAGAGACAGACCATGATTTTCTCTTTCATCAGAACTCCTTTGTTCCACTGTTCAATGAACCCAGTGAGGGATCGGCAGCACATGTTTGTTGATTGATGACAATGACAACAAAAATGAAAAAAAGCCAGAAAAAATTCATCTGCTCTTTCCTGTTTATGTGATAATTAGGAATCCTGGGAATCAGTGAATGGGTTATCTATATACCCATTACACCTGCAGGCACCATACACAGCCACTCAGAGGGCTTCTCAGAACGGGGGCACCTGAGAGGGTAACAATCTCCTTATGTCTGGCTTCCTCTTTCTTGGCCCTTCCCTCTGTATCTTCATTCACCTGTGTCACAGGACACACGTAAGTAGTTGGGAAGTGTTAAAGCCTGACAGTAAAGCACAATCAGAGTTAAAGGAAAATGTTGAACCGGTCACGTTCAAACAAGCTAGTGATTAAAGAACTTTAGGTTCAAAGGGCCAAATATTCTGCATTCCAGAGAAATCTCCAGCAGTTTCTCCTTCTGGTAAGTATTTGCACATTGCACTGTGCTGCCACAAACTAAGTGGGTGTACATTTTTGAGTGTGGATTTACCACTTAGAGCTCTGAATTAGGACACTGAAAGGAAACATGTTGTATCTATGTATTTTTTAAAAAGCCATCCACGAAGAAGGAGCCAGGTGTTAGCTTCCCCTGGGGGACCATTCCCATGGCGGTATCAGAAGGTTAAGTCTGTCCGGTTCATTTCTTGTTCTTTAACAGGTTCTGTGGGGCCTCCATCGTCCTGTTCAGGTTCAGGAAGCTCATTCAGTGATATTGCAACAGCCTCCGTCAGCAGGCAGCTTGTCTTCTCAACTAGCATTGTTCCTCAAATCCAAGATGCTTGCGCCTCTCCGAGCCTCACTGTCGGCTCTCCTGCAGCTTTGATCTCATCCGATCCGCCCGGGACCCACGGCTGCACCCGCTTCCGCCTTTCATGTCATATATTTTAATAAAAACAAATGAGGTCCTTTTTCAGAATTATGTTTCTTTTCTCAACCAATAACAAATATAGAATCATCATATTTTCCATTTTTTCTTTGACTGAAAATAAAGAAAATTACTATCTCAATCTTAATGTTAATACATTGGCTGCCACTGTCTGGCATTTTCTCTCCTATGGGTCTAACTCTGAGCAATCCTTGAGTGGTTTTGACTTTGCATTTTTAGTTTAGCAACTTTAAGTTATCATGCTGTGCCGGTTATTGATGCATGGCGTTTTAGCTCCAAATTCACCATTTATTACAGCTCTGACATCCTGGAAATTGGCGGAATGCCCTTAAACATTTCTCCTTTGCAGTAAGCATGATTTTTTTTTAATCAAAGAACTCTTTTATTTCCACAGGGAGATTTCCAGTAGTGGGGCCACTGGATCAAAGATATTTCTTTTTTTATTATTTTTTTATAATATTTTTCATTATATTATGTTAGTCACCATACAGTACATCCCTGGTTTTTGATGTAAAGTTCCATGATTCATT
>NC_048238.1:100781809-100804706 GCF_002007445.2 Ailuropoda melanoleuca | reverse complement strand
TTAGAATGGCAAAAATTGACAGGGCAGGAAACAACAAATGTTGGAGAGGATGTGGAGAAAGGGGATCCCTCCTACATTGCTGGTGGGAAGGCAAGTTGGTACAGCCACTTTGGAAAACAGTGTGGAGGTCCCTTAAAAAGTTAAAAATTGAGCTACCCTATGATCCAGCAATTGCACTACTGGGTATTTACCCCAAAGATACAGACGTAGTGAAGAGAAGGGCCATATGCACCCCAATGTTCATAGCAGCATTGTCCACAATACCTAAATCATGGAAGGAGCTGAGATGCCCTTCAACAGATTACTGGATTAAGAAGATGTGCTCCATATATACAATGGAATATTACTCCCATTAAAAAGAACAATTTCTCAACATTTGCTGCAACATGGACGGGACTGGAGGAGATAATGCTAAGCGAAATAAGTCAAGCACAGAAAGACAATCATCAATATGTTTTCACTCATTTATGGAACATAAGAAGTAGGAAGATCGGTGGGAGAAGAAGGGGAAGAAGAAAGGGGGGGTAAACAGAAGGGGGAATGAACCATGAGACTATGGACTCTGAGAAAAAAACTGAGGGCTTCAGAGGGGAGGGGGGTGGAGGAATGGGATAGGCCGGTGATGGGTATTAAGGAGGGCATGTATTGCATGGTGCACTGGGTGTTATACACAAGTAATGAATCATGGAACTTTACATCGAAAACTAGGGATGTCCTGTATGGTGACTAACATAATAATAATAATAAAAAAAAAAACAAAGCCAGAAGTACAATGAGAGAACAATGCACTATAACCAAATAGGTTTTAATTTAGGAATGTAAGAATGGTTCAACATAAGTTCATTACATTAACTAGTTAATGAGATTTTTTTAAAAAAATAAAATAAAAAGGTCACAGGGCACCTGGATGGCTCAGTCAGTTAAGCATCCAACTCTTCATTTCAGCTCAGTTCATGATCTCAGAGTCCTGGGATCCAGCCCCACATGAGCCTCTGGGCTTAGCAGGGAGTCTGCTTGCCCCTTTGCCTCTCCCCCTGCTCATGTTCTCCCTCTCTCTCTCAAATAAATAAAATCTTTTTAAAAAAATTTTTAAAGTAAAAAAATAAATAAATAAAAAGGTCATCCCATTATGTGCCAAAAAGGCATTTAATAAATTTCAGTAGCCATTCCTCATTATAAAACCTGGGAAATGTAAGAATAGAAACATCTTTATCAACACAAACATAAGGATCAGAAACCAATGGAATATCATGATAAAGGTCAATGCTCAATAAAAATTAAAATTGAAACCAAGACAAGGATGTCACTGCCTCCATATTGCTCTCCATCTTTTATCTGATGTAATCAGACAATAAAAGGAAATGAATAATAAATGTTTAAAAGGGAGAACAAATGATACAACCATCTTCAAGAAAATAAACTACTAGAATTTTTTTTATTTTATTAAGACTTTTAAAAGATTTTATTTATTTATTTGAGAGAGAGACATAGATCGTGAGCATGGGAGAGGGGTAAAGGGAGAAGTAGACTCCCTGCTCAGCAGAGAGCTCGATGCGGGACTGATGCCGGGACCCTGGGATCGTGACCTGAGCTGAAGGTAGATGCTTAACTGACTGAGCCACCCAGGCGCCCCTAAACTATTAGAATTAATAAAGGGTTCAGTAAGGTGACCCATCATAAGCTATGCTTAGAAACAGCCACTTTTCTTTATACCAGCAGTATTACCTATTGGCAGATGTAATGAAAAGAAAAAAAATCTCATTCACAATATCAATAAAAATTACTCTCATTCTCAATAACAAAAAAATCATGAAATAGCCAGGAAAAAAAGAGATAACAAGAAAATTATAAGACCCATACTAAGAAAATGATAAAATCCCAAAGAAGTATATGAAAAAAAAAGACCTAAATCTTCCATGGGGGACTCAATTTGGTAAAGATGTTAGTCTTCAGAGATCGTTTATGAGCTTAATGTAATTTCACTCAGAATTCTATCTTTTTCCCAATTTACAGACTTAGACTTAAATAAAATTAACAGCTATAACTTATTGTGGACTTACTATGTGCCAGGCATTGGGTTAGGCTCTTTACAACCATTAACTTTAATTTGTTTAATCCTTGGAATGACTCTATTTTTAAACCCTTTTTACAGATGGGGAAATCAAGGCACAGAGAGGAAAAATTATCTGCCTAAGGTTACACAGCTAGAAATTAATAAAGCAACAACTCAAACATATTCTTTCCTACTTCAATACCCCTGTTATTTTTTAAATTTATTTTTGACAAAAGGTGCACATATTTAAGGTGTGCAATATGATGTTTTGATATATGTATACGCTGTGAAATGATTACCACAGTCAAACTAATTAACACATCCTTCCTCCCCCATAGTTACACTGTGTGTGTCTGGTGGACGTGTTTGCATGTGTGGTGAGAAAAGGAGATCTACCATTATCACTGTGAACCTTGCCTATTTAAGTGTATAAAAACTTAAAACCACACAAGTATCAGAAGAGAGGTTTTTTTCTATTTTGTTTTTAATCATGGATTGGTTGAGCATCTGCCTTCGGCTCAGGTCATGATCCCAGCTTGGGGGTGCCTGGGTGGCTCAGTTGGATTGGAAGGTCTTTCTTTGCTTGACATCAGGGCCACGAAATAACAAGGAAAAACCTAACAGCTCTGCTTACATAAAAATTTAAAACTTTTGTATAGAAATTAAAAGGACACCAGAAACAAAGGTGGAAAAAATGACAAACAGGAGTAAATATTTACAATGTTTATGACAGTTACTAGCCATACAATGCAGAAGGCTTCTACTTATCAATTTTTAAATAACAAAAAAAAAAAAACATAAACAGGGAGTTCACAGAAGAAACCGACAAAATATCAAGAAACAAAAAGATACCCAATTTTATCAGAATCAATTCAATTTTATGTAACGCTTAAAAAAGATAAGGTGGATTTATTTGTGCTCACATAAAAAGTGTTCACAAGATGTTACCAAGTGGAGAAACAAAATTACAGAGTACTGTGCAAAGTCTGATTCCAATCTATAATAAATTTTAAATGTGTGCATGTTGTGATTAGAGTTTGAAGGTATACACTAGTTAATAGTGGGAATTTAGGGGAATAGGATTATAAAGTAGTGGAAGGTGGAAAGAGTTTCATTTTCTGTTGCATGTGATTTTGTAGAGGTTTTTTTTGCAATGCACATGTGCTTTGATAATGTATATGTATTAATTTTTATAATAATATTGATTAAAAGTAATATGCATTGGAAAATCTACAGGATCACACGAAGCAAATTATACATTATACATTACGCATTAGATATCATATATATATATATACACACACACATATATATATAAAACAAGCAAGAAAAAGAGAAAAATACAAGGTAAAATAATGACGTTTATATTTGTATTAGGGGAGGGGAGTGCAGAAGAAATACACTTAGCTGTGAATGGTCATCTCTGGGGTTCAGGGTTGCAGGGCCTTTAGCTTTTATTTAATATGGTCCATCTCCTTATTGTTCGACAAGTGGAGGGAAACTGCACCTGTTAGTCATGCGTAAACTAGTGAGAATTTCACTGGCCCGGGGATGAGAAAAACAAGGTTCTGATGCTAACTCTGATGCTAATCCTCTTCCCCTCTCAGCTTCCAGTTTTCTCACCTGTAAGATTGGTTAACCCTCTCCAATTCCTAAAGGTCTCCCAGTTCCAACAAGCTATTATTTTATGATTCTACATAATTCAAATTTCATTCATTAAAAAACACCACCATCTGCATTTGAAAATTGCCTAAAAATGATAACATCTCATGAAGGAAAAAAAATTTAAACCTTCAAGAGTTCACAAGTGCCTTCCTCAGTGCCTGCTGCACGCCCATTTAGATGCTTCCCCAGACAATTACCTATATCCTGATGGCTGGAAACACCCAGCTAGTAGGGACTGGGGTTTTGCACAATAGGAATGACCTCTGGTGGTTTTGTGATCTACAAAACGCACAGGTCAAATTAGAAAGTTTTGTTTTGTTATTTTGTTTGTTTTGTACTTTTGTAAACACACACGAATTAGACATTCAATTCCTCCTTTGACATGGTTCTCTGTTTTTAGCAGTTCACAGGCCCCCGCACGCCCCGCCTCCCCCCATTCCAACCCTCTGCCCCATAGGTTCCTCGTTAGCAGCATTCGCTCTCAGAGAGATTGTAACGTTACTGAAAGAACACCAAAACACAATTCTGCTCACCATTAATCCTTGTCTTCTCCAGCCCTCCACAGTACAATTGCCTCTCTATTTCATTCATTGCTCCCCCATCTACAACCTGCACATATTTGCAGTCAATCAGAGAAGTAATTACTTTTGTACAGGAACACCACAAACCAACTCTTATTTCCACTAGACACAAATATCAATTAAGCATAAAATTCAATTTAGGATTGAAGTGCTGCTGAACCTCCCACCAAAAAAAAGAGAAAAAGATTCAGTCTTACTCTTTAAAAGGATTTCAGGCCTCATTTTTTAAAAGGGGGGGAGCAGGAATCACTTCAAACAGTTTAAATTGTCCTTTCATTCTTGCAGCAATTTTCTTGGTGCAAAACTTAGGTTGAAAGCTGCAAAAATATATCTAAGAAATACAGAAAATGATGTTCCACATTTTTCAGTAGCCCAAAAGATGTTTCCTGTAAATCAGGTAAAAATTGCCATTCGAAGAGTATCACTTAGATAATAATGGTAGAAACATATTTAAGGTAAATGAGGGTGGTAAGGATTAATGCTGCAAAAATAAGAAATTTTGTTCTTGTGATTGACTTTACTGAGGCATGCAACGATTTGAAATGCATATGCTAAGAGAAATCAAATATTACAAAAAAAGTGAGACAGATTTTATTACATAAATAATCAAATAATTTCTCCTATATTATAATTGTTTTTCAAATACTTAGAGTTTAACAAAATCTGCTATCCTGGCAAACACAAGAGAATCCTCCTAAACTAAAATTGGATGAGGATATTTTGTCTCGGGAAATGGTCCTCCCTTTACTGTTCCAAGTTCTGTTATTCTTTTAATGACCGGTTTTCCATTTGTAGTTGTGTGTGTGTGTGTGTGTGTGTGTATGTACATGTATACAATACATCCACACAGAGACAAATGCCCACATACCTGATACAAACAAGGTGGGGCGGGGGCAGGTCCTTGACCGGCCAGCCTGTCTTCCTTCTCTTATTAATACAACTTCTAATCACACACCAGAGCTACAATCTTGAACTTTGAAAAGCAAAATACATTCATTGACGTTTGAAAAGTAGCCCCCAAGAAATGCATTCCTAAATCCTTTAAAATAAACAAATTAAGCATCCAAGAATAGAAATTCAAGGAGATTTAAATTTGAATTAGCTTAACTACTTTTGACAAGTTTACACATGAAAGACACCAAGATTGTATGTACTACTTGCTGCTTTAAGAAGTTTCATTCTGTCTGTCTATATAAAAAGTATCGGCCAAAGTTAAATCAATCTCCTCTACTGATTTTCAACATTAGACAAATACCCAGCCCTTTTTTTCTTTCTTTTTCTTTCTTTTTCTTTTCTTTTCTTTTTTTTTTTTTTTTGAACTCTGCTTTCAGCCTGACTTTTTCCCCAATTGAAATTCAGGCCCTCAATGGTTGGTTTTTCTTGGTTCTAAATGTTGATAAAAAAGGGTTTTCTCCACTCCCTCAATTTGATGTGACAGGCTTCTGACATGAATAATGGAAGCATTTCTTTCACAGGCAAATCAACTTAATTTAGCAAGCCTTTATACTCTCAGTGGGCAAGCCACAATCCCCGAGATTCCATGAGAGCCTTTAAGTTAGACGAAATCTTTAGAATTTGCAGAAAATGTATAAAGTAAACAACACTTATTTTGTCACAATACTTGAATAACTTTTATGCAGGAGTTACAGATGAATATATTACTTCCTAATCAGATCTTGATTTACAAGCAATTTACAAGCTGAAGGGAAACTAGCCCTCAGTAAGAAAAATAAGAGAAGTCTCTACACAAATAAATTTTAAAGCCTAAAGATTGAAAACAAAACACAACGAAAAGCTGAGAAAACAAAAAACAAACACCGTCTCCCACCGAACGAAAAAGACAAATAAAAATCAAGATACATATACCTTGCAGGGCCAAGTGGAGTTTATAAAAGCATCAGAGAAGAACTAATTTGAACAATCCTTTTAGGCAGGATCTTGGGAGAACTGAGAGGGCAGCACTTCCTAGCCATCAGACTAAAAGGAATAGATCCTACAGTCATGTCCACGTCCAAATTCAGGACCCAGTTATTCCCCCCTGAGAACATTTCCAGACAGAAAAAGACATGTTAATAATGCTTTAGCGAAAGAGGGATGGGACTTAGAAGAATAAAACTAGACGTACGGCTTCTGAGTTGGCCATTGAGGAATGATCGAAAAATTTGAAGGAAACCAGACTCAGAGCGCCACAGATTTTGCCTTAAAACAGTCTCTAACAGAATATGGAGGTTGGCATTTGCCCCCTGGCCTTCTGTATCACTTTTTTTAAGGGGAAGATAGGAAGAAAGGAAAGAACACAGGACTGGGAATCTGGAGACCTGCTTCCAGCTCAGCCAGAACATTTCCTGTGACCTTAGATAAGTCCCTTCCCCTCTCTGGACCTCTGAGTCCTTTTCTGTTCAACGAGAAGGCAAAACTAGGTGATCTCTCAGCTTCCTTCCAATTCTAAAATGCTCTATTTCCATACCCCAGTGACAAAAGTCCAGATGAATAGCGATTAAAGTACTCAATTATTACATATAATTCAGAAATCTTAAACAGCGCTTTACAACTCTGGGATTGGGCCTTGAGCAGATTTAGCAGATCCACCCAGTTGGCAAATATATAAAAAACAATGTGCTTGCCTCTGCCAAGGAAAACCCCTGCAACTGAGAGTTTCTTGGAGCAAAATCAGTTCTTTTTACCCTCAACTGTTTTTCTTATCATCAACTTCTGAGAATATTTATAAAATGGTATATGATAACTGAGAAGACTTTTACCTACATGCACACTTTTCACAGTACTCTAGATGTATTACAATTTTCAGCATACAAATAAAAATAGAATTCTGTTCCAATAATATACTCTTTTAATTAAGACAGTTTCTGTTTTACTGTTATTTAATATTTTTATGAAGATCTGTGCAAGTAAAAAAATAACTGGCTTCCTTAATGTTAGACTTTTCACCTTATATTTCAATCTCACTCTATATGTTAAGATTGTGGGATTTATAAATTAGGAGGCAACCGTTACAGTTAAAAAAATGCTCTAAATTTCATATAATAATAATAAACTGCAGTGAACTACTTTCACATAAATATTTTCTCAGAGAATAAAGAACCATGTTTTTTTAAAAAACTACACACTCTATACATCTTTAAGCCATTCTCCACCCATTCTCATAATTAGCTAATCAGCCAATTAGGTGTTCCAACAATTACAAATGTCAGGGAAGGTAGAAAGGAAAGAAAAACAGGAACCTATCAAGGTAGAAGAAAATCATTTTACTTTAAAGGGTGTCCACCATTAACCTCTGAAGAATTCTACTCCACCTTGACGCATTTGTTATTCCCAGTCTCGACCCCTCCCACCTTCTCTCCCTATTATAATTGTTAGGTCAGTTAATTGGCTGATTAAGGATACACTGGAATTTTTATTAACTGGCAATTAGAGTCAGACCCAAGGCGTATAGAAACCCTTCTTATTGGGAGTGTCACTTAAGTTACAAAGATTAATAAAGTCAAATGGGTTTGAAGGTATGGTTTTGTTAATTTAGCCTTCTCATACAAATTATTTTAGCATCATCCATAGTCTTAATACCATCTCAGATGCTTTCCAACCCAAACTGCATTTGAGAGCAGCAATCACTTATTTTCCAACAGGAAAAAAAGGTGGGAATATTGTATTATCACAAGCCCTAGAGATGTTTCCATCTGCTATAATAACAATTCCTGTATTTTATTCACGACATTATTTCCTTTCTATCCAGGTCCATTCCAACAGAAGACCCAAGTTCCACCTTCAAAACACCCATGATACATGGCAGGCCCTCACCCCCTTGGCCTAGATAAATCCTCTCACAGTCTTTTTTTGTAACTTCCTTAAGACAAGGTGGCACTTACAAAGATCCGTTACACAAGATGTCCAGTTATGACGAAGGCAAATGCTCCCTTACAATTCCAAAACAGTTTGTGATATTATAAGAGAATGGTATCCTTGTATTAAAATTATGACCCAGTGAGGCAGAGTGGAGCATGTCAATAATAACATGGATAAGCAGCTGCAGAATATACAATGTGGAATGGGTTGGATAGTCCCAGAAAAATGCTAGAGGCAGTATAAAGTAACAGTTAAATCCAAGAGCTTTGGATCAGATACGGCCCAAGTCAAAATTCTGGCTCTACCAGGTACTTAAAAGTGTGACCTTGGGTTAGTTACTCAGCCTGTGTGAGCTTTGGTTTTTTCATCTGTAAAACAAGGATAATAACAGAAGCCACCTCATAAGTTTAATGGGAGGATTACGAGATAATGCATGCAAAGAGTTTATCTCAGTGCATGGCATATAGTAATTGTTCAATAAACAAAAGCTATTATTGACATGACTGTCTTTCCTTGTTCAGTTTACTGGCTGTTTGAATAAACCAACAGGCTTACAGGAACATTTGCTATTCCGTAGACAGTGTGAGAACTTAGGAAAACCTATAGGACAGAGATCAGAGAACACAAAATCCTAGCATGTGAAGGGTGGAAAGGGTTTGACAGGGGTAAACCCAAGACTGGGGAAATGTAACATTCCTGGGATCAGGTCTAAATCAGGTTGACAGGACTGGGAAGGCTATGGGGCTGTCCAATTGCTGAGGCCTAAGGGTTATTCACAAAACCTATTGCACTTTCGGGATTAGGCACATGGAAAATTACAACAGACAACTCAGTATCCCATGGGCATAGAGGTTAAAAGCATGGATTGTGGAGCCAGAGTGCTTGGGTTTTAGTTTTGTTCTGCATTTAAAGATTCTAGTTTTTTAAAGTAATCTCTACCCTCAACTTGGGGCTCGAACTCATGACCCCAATATCAAGAGTCAAATGCTCCACTGACTGAGCCAGCTGGGTGTCCCAGACTGCTTGGGTGTTAGTTTCTGCTGTCACTAGCTGTTTGACCTTAGGCAATGTAGTTAACCTCTCTGTGTCTCAATTTCCTCCTCTGTAAAATAGGGGGTGGTATTAGATCCTAATTTATAATCCATGTTATAAAAACTAAATGACTTAATATTTGTAACTCTTAGAAGAGTACCTGGCAAAAATGAGCTTTATATAAGTTTTTGTTAAATTAAATGAATAAAATCTGTAAAGCAGCATTCACTTTGTCCTCATGTCACTAGCACCCTGCCCTCCAAATGGCAAGTGTTTAGGAGACACGATGATGTATTTGATCCTTGCAGCAGGTTTGCAAGATGGCAATGAGATGACCAGGGGCCAGAAAAGGAAGACAGAGATGGAGCCAGGAGTCCAAAAGCCAGTACTCGCTTTTCTCATCACTGGCTTAATACCCCAGTGACACACAAGGACATATAGTATCCATCACTTTTGTTAGTCCTTTAACCTGAGAGGAAACGGGCAGCAAACAGTGGACAAAACTGGAAAGGCAGTAAAATCTATCCTTGAACTTGGTTCTTTCAGAACTCTCCCTCAACTCAGAAGTTGCCTTCTCCCAGGGTGCCTGGGTGGCTCAGTTGGTTTAGCGTCTTTCTTCTGCTCAGGTCATGATCCCAGGTTCCTGGGATCAAGCCCTGCATTGGGCTCCCTGCTCAGAGGGCAGTCTGCTTCTCCCTCTCCTTCTGCCCCTACCCCACAGGCTCATGCACTCTCATTCACTCTCTCTCTCTTTCAAATACATAAAATCTTTAAAAAAAAAGAAGTTGCTTTCTCCTTTTCCTCCAACATACAAGGTTAAACCCACTCCTGTTAAAAAAAAAAAAAAATCAAACGGAAACACAGAATGTTAGAGTTGGAAGGTCTATGTCCAAGTTTTATGCCCTCATATTATAGATGAGGTCCCTGTGCCCACAGAGGGGAAATGACTTTAGTTAAATGATCAAATTCATACTTTTTTCCAATCTCTTCAGATTCAGTATCAAGTTGCATTTAGAGAAGAACAATGGACCACTCTCATCCCAACATTTGCCGTTCGGATTCTTTATAGATTGGCATGCCTTCCAAGAGTTCAAGCCAAATGCCACTTCATAAGTTCTGATGTGCTGTTTGCATGGGGCATTCCAATGCAAATCGAGTGTCTTGGTCATAACATCTTGGTCTTGTTCTTCTCCCAGATTTGCATCACTAATATATGCAAGTGCCACATAGTCCAAGGGCATCTGGGGGATAAAACTACATAGGAAATGTTGCCCTTTCATGGTTCTGTTTTCTCAATGGAAATTTAGTTACTATGGCAAGTTTCCCCAAAGCAGCATTTTTACTCCAATTGTGAACCTGAAGGATTGTTAATCACATGACCAAGGAAAAAGTACTGTGTATTGCATGCAGGAGCATGGAAGCAAAAAAGAGGTAGAATTTAGAGATTAAAAAAGAGATTGTACATTGTGCCTACAGTTGATGATAACATGGCGACTATAGTTGACAACACCATATTGTATAATTGAAACAAGCTAAGAGAGTAGAACTTACATGTTCTCAGCAAAAAAAAAATAAAGGCACATATGTGAGGTGATGGATGTGTTAATTAACTCAATGAAGTGGGGGGGGGACCCTTTCACAGTGTATACAAATGTTATGACCAAGACACTCGATTTGCATCAGGTTGTACACTTTAAATATCTTACCATTTTGTCAATTATACCTCAAAAAAGAGAGAAAGAAAGAAAGATATTGCTGAGACCAACCTTCACCTCATTTTATGTATGAGGAAACTAAAGCCCAAAGAAGGCAGGGTAAGTTAGGATTGACAACCCAGACTCTCAACTCCTGGTCCAGAGTTACTTCCCCAGCACAATTTGATGTACATTTTTCAGTTTATATGAAATTCCTTCAGCAATCAATACATGAATCGAAGTCGAGGTGCATCATGTTATCACAGGGTACATTCCTGGGACTTCATCTAACTTACATTCACAGTCCCTTCTGTGTTAAACATGTTGCTTTCTTTTCTTGGGCAGAAAAATACTATAATTTCAGTTAAAACCTTTCCAAGAATTCCAAGTATGGGAGGTGGATGTTGCTAGGGAATGCTAATAAGAGGTCAAAATAGCACTCAAACCCTCTATGTGTGTCAGAACAGAAACTTCCCAGAAATATTTACTCAGCACTCTACCTTTTATCATTTGAAAATGCTTTCAATTAAGAAGAGGGCTCTTTTTAGATAGCCATACTGCATTTAGTGAAATCCAATCATGTAGCCTTTTAATAGTACATCTCTTCCCCTATTTTTTGTAGTTATCTGCTGATCTTAATTTTCCAATGAAAACCATACATTAACATTGCAGTTTTGAAGAAAATGAATAACATTTCTTGTTATGTTATAGGTCAATAGTTAATGCAGCCAAAGTTTCATTTCTCTCCCATTAAAATTGGTTATTTGCCTCATCTCGATGTATATCAAATGGTAATAAGATACGGAATATATAAGGTTGTGACCCATGCCAGTAGGTTTAGCTGTTTCTAGGGTTTTCTTGTTAATTGGTTGCATTGTATGTCAGATCTGATTCTTCCACACCATTGTTAAGGCTGATGATTCTTCCGAACACCACTGAAAACAGAACTAGAAGGAGTTTCACCAAAACAAGGAACTAGAAGTGAAATTTCCTAAAGACAGAGCAATGGTTTTTACTTTTTACTTTTACGGTTTGGAAAATACAATGCATTCCATCCTGTGAAACTCATTGAGTATGAAAAAGAGTGTTTTACCAGGAAAAAAAGAAAAAAAAAACTACTCAGTTTGAAATTCTGCACTGATTTCAGAGGTTTCAGGTTAAAACACATTTCTGGAAATAGAAAACTGACATATGAAGAAAATATTCTTACCAGCTTCAAGAAATACCTGCTCCATGGAGCTATGTATATTTACTTCACCTAATAAACGCCCTCCTTAGCTATTGGGCATAAGATATTTTTGTAAATGAAATTGTATGCTAACCCCTCCAGAGGAGCTCACTTTTTGAACCAATGGAATAATTGTTTGCAATGTGAATAATCCCTCTCTAATTTATCTATTGTAAGTGGCTGGATTTTTGTTAGTGACATTTCTTAAAGGAGAGCTAGCCTACAAATTCTTTTCTCTCAGCAGTTGAAGGACAGGACTCGGGGAAAGTGAAAAAGCAAGGTAAGGACACTGGCCAGGAAGTCAGAAGACCATGGTTGAATTCAGCTCCAGCACTTACCAGCCAAAGGACTGTGGGCAAGTCAGTATACCTTTCTTGGCCTCAGTTTCCTTATCTGTACTGGTGTCAGACAAACAAACTAAAATAATCAAATGTAATTATCTATGAAAAAACACTTGGTAAACTGTAAAATGCTCAACAAATAAAGCCAATAAGCATAACAATTAAATGCTCCCTGCTTCCTCTTCCAAAGCCAAAGATGGAAATGAAAATCAGTAGCTATGTAACAGGAAAGTCAGACCTCAAAGAACATAATTTTAATCAAATAGCCTATGGTTGGAGGCCTGGCTTGAAAGGGAAATGAACCTAGTCAGGTAACATTGGAAAAGCCACATTCAGTTGGAGCTAACTTAGCCTGTGTGGAGTCTCTGACACTGGCACCAAGGCGCACATTGTGAGGATGGAAAATAATTTTACTGAAGAATGACTCAGTGAAGAAAATGTGTGCAGAAAATCCCCAGGTGATCAGTGAATTTCAACTGTGTTAGGACCTACTTCAAATTTGATTCTGTATATGTTGGGAGTAATTCATTAGATTTGAGAACACTTGATCCTTTAAGGCTCAGTTCAGTTACCTCTTCTGTAATCAGCTCCTAAATCTCTTTAGTTGGAATTAAGCTCTCCCTAGTCTATGCCCTTAATACAAGTGGTGTGCCTCCAGTATGGCACTTACTAAAGTACAGTTTATCTTAGAGCGTGTGTGCGCACACGCATATGTGTATTCATATTCTTGTGTACTGCCTCACTCACAAAAGAACAATCTAAGCTCCTGAGGTCAGGAACCATGTCTTGGTCATCATTATATATCTTTCACAGCATCTAGCACATTGCCTTACATATAGTAGTTGCTCAGCCAGCACTGCTGATTGTTAAAGGGAACGAGAATCATACATTTCACTGTTAAGAGAAGTATTTCCTTTTTTCTATACTATAACACTATCTATTTCAAGCCTTAGGTGTTCCCCTCCTTATTGAATCCTGTAATTTAGGAAACAAGTCCATGGGGTAATAGCTGACTGTAGGCATACTTTGAAAAAGTGGAAAAATCAGTAATTAACATAAGAATCACAAGCACTGTTCTTGAAGCAAAGTGGTTGATGATCCCAGAGCTGACAATAGAGATTCACATTCTTGATGGAGCTAAGTAGGGCTGTTGAATCCCTCAAGGGAGGTCAGTGTACTTGAGTTATCCTAAGTTCCATCCCATTTGGAGGCTACATCCATTTAGGACAGTGTTGTCCGATACAGGAGTCACTAGCCACATGTACCTATTGAGCACATAAAACGTGCCAAGACTGAATCGAGATATACTATAAATACAAAACACATACCAAACTTCCAAGACTTAGAACAAGATTTTAAAAATAATATAAAGTATCTCATTAGTAATTTTTCTATTGATTGCATGATGAAATGAAAATATTTTGGATATACTGGGTGAAATAAAATATATTATTAAGATTAATTCATCTTTTTACCTTTTTAATGTGGCTACTAGAAAATTTAGAATTACATGTGTGGCTTGCATTTATTATTTTTTTAAAGATGTATTTATTTGAGAGGGGGTGCAGAGGGAGAGAATTCTCATACTCCCCACTGAGCAGGGAGCCTAACAAGGGGCTCGATCCCAGGACCCTGAGATCATGACCTGAGCCAAAATCAAGAGTCCGACACTTAACCAACTGAGCCACTCAGGCACCCCGTGGCTTGCATTATATTTCCATTGGACAGCACTAAAATTGGAAATCACCCTCAAGAAGAGAATCTATCACTAAAACAACCTAAATGCTACTAATTAGCACATCCACTAATTCCTCTTGAGACCAATAGGACCCCGAAAACCAAAGGGCTATGACACAAAGCACTGATGCAACACTACGTCTTCATCTCAGAAATACCTGAGTCTGTATCCAAGTGAGGAATAGGAGTTCCAGATGAAGGCCTTCCAAGCACAGAAGAGAATGCTAACATTTTCAGGAGTCACAATGAGAAAAGGCATTCTTGAAGTTTCTGAAAAAAACCTCAATATTTACCAACTAAACTTGTGCTGACATGATGCCACAACAAACTGAAAAGGTAAAATAAAATCCCAAGGCTTTGTATGAGGTAGCACAGTGCCTTGCATCCTAACAATGTTTGTTGAAGTGAATTGAATTTGGAAGAGGTTGTCTAATTGGATTTGATCTCTTTTTAAACTGAAGTCAATGAACCAGGGTATGTCCATACACAACGCTAAAGCTCTCCACTGAGTCTATTAACATGTATTGAGGGTGGATACTGCGCTCTCTTGGCCCTTTATATAGCAACTACTGGGTCCCTGTGAGAGCACCAGCTGTTACAGGGCGGAATGAGGTATAAGTTTAACCTTCATTGTAATAAATACCGTCTTATATCCATGCTTCCCCTTAAGCAGGAGGGCTCCTGCAGCATCCCTGGAGACAGCATCATAACAGAGCCTTCGACTATTGCACACACCTGCGATAGCTACATTTCATCAGCCACGAAGATTTAGGCACCATCTATAAGGCACAGACAGCACCTGAAATTGGGAGTATTAAAAAGAGATTTTAAGAAATAGGAAGAACTCGCTAACTAACTAGTTGGGGGGGGGTTACAATGTGTAAGTACATCAAATCATTATGTTGTATGCTTTATACATCTTTCCGCTGGATTTGTCGATTATACCTCAATTAAAAAAAAGATATAGGAAGAACCAATTTTTAAGCAAAGGGAATGTAAATACTGAAAGAACAGCCCTGTTAAATTACACATAATTCCACTTAAAACGTGAAAAGCCAAGAGCACTACCAACAAGTCTATTCAGTTAATTCAGGGATATATAAAAAGAAAAACATTCGACCCAGGCATTTGGCATTGTGAAAACAGACTAAGCAGTTGATTGATTGATCTATTTTCAACAGGTTGTGTGGACATCCTGTAGGTACAGACTTAGTCTAAGGCTATTGCCTTAAAAGAGGTAAAAATCCAATGGCCACAGTGACCCAGTAACCTCTGCTCAAACTTTACCCATATCAGGACACTCTTACACTGGGTTGTTTTGAATGAGACCCAAATGTATTTATGTATTTTCCTAGTCTTCTTTATCACCTTCTTGTGTACTACTGAGCAGTTTTTGAGGAGACAAGCCACTATTACAATGTTGTCAAGGCCCTTCTCCTTTTCTAGTTCAAATCCTTGTTCATGCTGTTTGCTAAGTACTTGTTCCCTGTGACAGCTTTCAGCCAAACAGAACACTCTGAATGCTGCATTCCAAACCACTCTGTCCTGCTGGGCTCTGAGTGAAACAAGCTCTTCAAACTCCATCATGTGAACTTTTCACAAGGAACAATCTCCCTCAGACAATTCCATTCAGAGATACTATCCGTGAAACTGGGACTCGGGGAAGGGGTGACATCACAGGCTTCCCCTTCTGGCCAGGGTCATGACCACCAAAGTTGTATTTAAGAGGCTCCCACGTGGTTCAGCACATGATTTTCTTAATGATCTAACATTTCCCCCAACTTTCCCATAAGCTTCCAATTTAAGATATTCACACTGAAACACAAAATTGGGTACTGGTGTCAAGAAAGCCTGGGATTTCAAGAAGAATGAGAAATTTGCAACCAGGGTCTCTATTACTATTAGGGGTAGGAGGATAAATATAAAACATACTATATAATATGTGCCATATGTGGGGTTTTTTTTGGCAGAGTTGGGAATCATAGAAACAAACAGTATTATATCCAACCAAGAGGCTGGAAAAGAAAAAGAGAGAGAGAGAAAATTAGATTATTTGAAATGTCTAAAGCCAAGGTTTGGACACGAAAGCTTTAAAAAAATGCAGGATTATTCCAATGAGATGGACAGCCAGTTCGCCTGCAGTTAGGTTACAACAGAAGGAGAACAGCACACCAGGCTATATTTTGAGGAATCTGGGATTGTTTTCAGAAAGACCTGCCTGGTAGCTCCCGAAGAAGGTGGCTTTGGACTCTCCTAAAAGATGTTTAAGATGAAGACAGTAAGCCTCGGATCCAGGATGATTTCCATCCCAGAGTTGGAGTACGTGAACTGGGTGGTTTTTCAGGTTCCTCGTGAGTCCACTGAGTCTAGGAACTCCTCTCTGTGTAACTGCTCAACTTATTTTTGAGAAAGAATAGTGCCTGAATAAGGGGGGCATTTGCCTGTAAAAAGCCCCTTCAGCATTCAAAATTGTTCTTTAAAATTCTTGACCTTCTGAGGAAGATGCAACCAAAAGAGAGAGGTAAGCCTGGGAGTCCTTGTTGCAAGGGGTTCATGGGACTCAACTAGTCGGACACCAGATTATTAAAATGAGAATAGATCATCGCTACTACTGCCCATTGAATTAAAACACAGATCAGAAAGTGCCACAGCTTGTGGAGACCTTAAAGATCATCTAACGTAACTAACTCCTTTATTTCATATACCAAAAACAAAAAAAGGCTGACTTGCTCCAAGTCACTTACTGGGAAAGTCAAAACTTAAACCCGGATCCCATGGGCTTGCCACTGACGCCTGGGACATTACAATCACATCTACAAATGAGGAGGAATGTTGATAACTTATTATTATAGGCTACACTTCTTTGAGGAAGCACATATAATGCCCCATAGAATAAAACTGCTCCTCCAACGTTTTATTTTGAGCTTTCCTTCCCACAGCATAATTTTATGACAAAAATAATCCTTTCGTTAAAAAATATAAAAGTTATCGTGTAATGTTGAATATGTCTTTTTAACCTCCACATGCAGTAACGGAGATTTGTACACACTGCCCTAGGGAAGAGACCCCGTTGGGATGAGACTTAATGGTTGACAGTCTAGTGGGACAGACAGACACAAACTGACAATTCCCGTGATAAGTCCAAAATGAGAACTTTGGGGAGGGGAATTTATTTATTTATTTTAATGTTTTTTTATTATATCATGTTAGTCACCCTACAGTACATCCCTGGTTTCTGATGTAAAGTTCGATGATTCATTAGTTGTGTATAACACCCAGTGCACCATGCAATATGTGCCCTCTTTACTACCCATCACTAGTCTATCCCATTCCCCCACCTGGGGAGGGGAATTTAACCCCAACTTGGAAGGGAGAGGAAGGTATGAAAATTAAAAAGGCCAGAGGCCAGAGATAATAGAAAGGAAACTTCAAGTAGTCCAGTTTGGCTGGTAGCTGGAGTGGTGGTGGCAAGGGATGACCTGTATTCCCTGAAAGCACGAGGCCAACAGCCTCCCCCAAAGAAACACAACACAGTAAAGACAGTGTGCTTGCCATGCCAGAGTGGCTTCACAATACAAGTTTTCTAGCCCCACTCATCAGCATATTAATTAAAAGGTCATACACAATATAACTCAGGGAGGCACAGTGAACAACGGACTGGAACCTGGTATGTGGTATTAGTCTTACCAATGAGTCACTGTAGCCCTCCCTGGTGAGGTCACTTGTCCCATCTGTAAACTGAATAGTTGACCCTGCCCTAGATGATCTTTAAGGTCCCTCTTGGCTCTGACTTTAGGAAGGATCCCACCATGCATATGCTACTAGAGGAAGTCTGTAAACCTCCACGAAGGCCCAGGCTGATCAACAACAACCAATCCTCCCCTGACCCCTACTCAATCATCATTTCATAAATGGCAAAATGATCTCACGGCAATGTTTCCTCTCAGTTCATAAGGAATTTTGATTAGCAAGCAATGGTCCAATGGATAAAATAGTCAGCGAGAGGTTAGGAAATCAAAGCCTTTTCTCAGGCTCCTATAAAAGGACACAAATGAGGAAATTTCATTTAATAACACGTTTTAGACTCAGTCTTCTCATCTGTACTCCTAGAAGGAAAATTTATGATAAGCAAAGTGAGGGGTGCCTGGCTGTCTCAGTCAGAAGAGCATGCAACTCTTGATCTCAGGGTTGTGAGTTCGAGCCCCATGTTGAGTATAGAGATTATTTAAATAAATAAACTTAAAAAAGGAGAGAGATGCAAAGTGATGATAAAGCTAGTATAAGTACAAATGGAGAGAATAACTTTAAGCCTGCACAGAAATTTCCCCACCAATGATCAATTTTAAATTAGCTCCTTGAATCAATCACAAATCTCACAATGGGGTCCCTTGGGTTTCAGACTTCTCTGTGGTTCTTTAACCACGCTATGGTGGAAGTCGGGATGCCAGTGGCATCACATGTTAAGGTCACAAAATTGCTGACTGTCTCAAAAACCACTTCTTAGGCCCTTTAATACAGGATACATACATACATACATACATACATACCATAACATACATAGGAATTAGCTCCTAGAATCAATTGCAAATCTCACAATGGGGGCACAGGGGTTTCAGACTTCACTAGACATCACAATCACTAAGGCCTCCTCCTGAAAGCAGGTTGCTTCAGGAACCCTCCTATTGAGATTTTAATTCACCTGGAGCTGCTAACTTCATAAGCAACTCAGGATATTCCCAAGGGAGGTGGTCATGACTGACCATTTTTCAAAAAGCTGAATCTGATAGGAATAAGGGTAAAGACATGCAGGGAAGAAATCATCTAGAAATTAGAGCATGGGCTTCAGGTGCCCTTCCTGGGCAGTAAGTAAACAGAAAGGGAGAAAGGAAATAGCTAAGGCTGAGTCTGGATGGGGGCTAACTCATCCACTCATTTAATAAATATTTACTGTGTACCCATTTGCATCAGGCACTGTGCTAGGCACTGGGAATTACGGAAGAAAACAGGACAAATGAAGTCCCTTCCCTCATACTGACATGCCCTCTTACCCATCTCCATACCTACCCGTTAAAGTTACTGTGGTTGCTCAGTCAGTCCTGCAGTCCCTAATGACCCCAATGATTCCACTGGAGGAGGGCTCTGGGACACAAGCAGGAAGAATGACAAGAAGGGAAAGCATGACTATTTTGTTTCTTCAAGACTAGCCCTCCAAGAGATTCTGCAGCTGGAATTAAAGGCTTTCCCAGTCTTCAAGAAGCAATACAGAATACACACTGGAGGTGCCTCCTACCTGGTATGGTTTGAGGTGTGGGAGGGTATGAGTTAACAAAGGCTTCCCAGATAAAGTCCTATCAAGGTGAACATCTCCACAACCCTGATTAACCAAAAGGCAATGTCCCCAGTAAGAACATCCTACAGGGACACTCTGTGCTAACCCTGCTGGACATCCAGGCACCCTGCTATCTTCCTAAAGGGGGTGGTATCATCCCTTGCCCTAGGACAGAATCTAAAGTATTGGGCCAGGCATTTGAGACCTTCAAATATACTTTGGCCCCCACCTCCTTACCTAGCTCCTGATTCCCTGAACACACTTTACTGTTTCCCTCCTTCTCAAACTTTGTCAGATATCCTTCCCCTACTGGTATCCCCTGTGCCGTCTCTTTCTATACAATTTTCTGGGCCCAGTTCCAATGCTACTTTCCCCAGAAGCTGTGACCATCTTGGCAAGGATGGCCTTCGTCCTCTGATTTCCTCCGCACAGCCCTTAGGTGCTTTTCGTACAATTAAAAGTGCTTTTTTCACTACATTAATTTACCTTCCAAGTTAGGATGTGCCCCTTCAGGATAAAGATTGTCTTTGGCTTTTTTGTTTTGTTTTGTTTTTACATCCCTTCTCAGAACCTAGCACAGTGTCTCAGTACTTGTAGAGTGCCTCAACAGCAAGTTTTTATTCTAACCAGGAATTTATTTTGTTTTATTATTTTAATGCATTAGTTGATTACAAATCTATTCCAAAGGCCACACTAATGAAACAGAAACAACTTTCTGATACGAACCTAAAGGCAAGGTATTACTCATCTATCTACAATATTTTACATGCTTGTTTTAGAAGAGACTGGGGGAGATGCGTATGTTTTAACTTCCTCCCACCCCTTCCATAACTTCACTGCCACCTCCTCTGCCTCCATACCGACTCTTTCATCACCTCCACTCCACCCATCCCTATTCAGAACCACTTTGGCCTTTCGGGTGTCCCTAGGACTTTCATTTCCAAATCCTTTCCATTCTTACCCCCCCCCCCGCCCCATATTTTTTCAGGCCAGAGGAGGTAGATCTTTCATAATTCCAATTGTAAGGTGTACCCCTCAGGCAATTTCAGGAACTCCAAGGCTGCCCAAATATGCAGAGTGACCATCCTGAGTACTCATGAGCTAAACACACTTACAAGACCTGGGATATTCAGACAAGTTTCAACTATCAGAATAGTAGTTTCCTGTTCAAACACAGAGATTCTACTTTCTGATTTCTAAATTGATCTGTTTTCCTGATTTTTCCAAAATACAGTGGATTTTAATGTTTTACTGGCTTTTATTTATAGAGAAGGGAGAACATTTACTGAGTACCTTTAGGTGTTAAACAGTGGGCTAGATACTTAAATTATGGACATCATCTTATCCTCATGACTACTTTAGGAGACACACAGTTCCATTTCACAGATGAAAAACTGAGGTCAAGAGACATTATGTGATTTGCCCAAAATCATGCAGTGAAGTTGTGGGACTAGGATTTTACGTTGGTCCTTTTTTAATACACAGCTCATGCTCTTTTAGTTATCATGCTGTATCCTTAAATAAAACCCAGGCCATTCTGACTACTCTGTCTTCCAATTCAAAACAGAGATCACCAAAAAGATGCAACAGCAGGAAAAGGGACTTTTTACATTCCTCAGAGAAAGGAGCAACACTGGGCCACCAGGAACACCATCTTTGATCTCAGGACCTCAATTATTGGCTTAATCTTCCTAAAGAGCACTGAATTGACTCAATATCAAATACTACCTTCCCAACCATTATAGCATCCCTTTACACCATCACATAATCACCATAATAAACAGCTATCAAAAAAAACCCACCTCACAGCCTAATATGTATTACTTGCACACTTTGTACAAATTAGGTGCATGGTAAAGTGGAGCAAAAATAGAAAACTCATTTCACCAAGATGTCAAGTTTAACATTTTGATAAAATGTAACTGAACTGGCAAAAAATGGTTAAAGCAAAAAACCAAATAATAGAGGATAAAAGTGTCCTACAACCAAGTAAACACCTGTTAGTCCTTCCCGTTTAAGAATTTTAAATAAGGTCACATTTATTCATTCAACAAACATTTATTGAGCACCAGCAACTGTGCTAAGTGCTAAGGAATATAACTGTGAACAAGATAAACCAGGCTCCCGCTTTGACCAGATAACTTCTGCTTGTTCTGATCTTGCTAACTACTACATAATACTTGTTCTCTGCTAGAATTATATTTTTGGGAAAGTCAGAGTCATACGAGGCCTCTTCTAGAATACTTTAAAAGTTTCTTTATGGCAAACTTGACAGAAATCTTTGTTTAACTTTTAGACGAAAACGATGGTCTCAAGTATCCTTTCGACAAGCACATTGAAAGTCCAGTTAGCTCTCAAGTAACATGGCGGCTGGCGGCCAACGGAGCGGTTCAGACCATTCGGTTGCGCTTGTGGGTTGGGGAGTCTGTGACGCTATCCCCGCACTGGGCCGAGGTGCGCTTGCGGGTCCCCCCGCTGTCCAGGCGGAGGGCCAGTTCTTCTGAGTTGAAGGGGTTCAAGTCGTCCTCGAAGAAGCTACTTTTTCGGCGTCCGCCGCCAGAGCCGTTGGTGGAGACGCCATTGCTGGCGACGCCACTGGCTTGAGGCGGGGAGCCCGGTGCGCCAGATCTCACGCTGATGCTCGCCATGGCACCACTGAGGCCATGCAGGGCGATGGCCTCGTGGAAGGGCTGCAGGTCGACGTCTACAGACGAACTGGATTCGGTGGCTGTGGCCTGGCCAGCGGCCGCGGCAGGAGGCTTCGGCGACGTCCTGGGGGTGCGCGATGGTGGAGGTGCGGGGGGCACTTTGCCACACAGGAAGCTAATCAGGTCTTCGCGGAGAATGGTTCTCCGGCCCTTCTTCACCCACTCCAGGACATCTTTGATGCGACGCTGGTAGCCAACCTGGACGCCCAGATCAAAACTTCGTTGGTAGGCATCCCCGCTCTCTTTGTAGAGACTGGTCACGGCCATGGCCGCATTCTGGAAGGGGTCCCACATGGACAGTTCTGGCTGTTGGCATCCAGAATCCTTGTAGAGCTGGGCCACGGCGGTGGCAGAGATCTGGAAGAGGTGCCACAGCCTCTGCTGCTCGTTCTTGAGCCCCGCTGCCTCCGCGGCTGACTCCTCCTGCAGCTCAGGGGGCAGCTGCTCTTCCTGCTCGGCCTCGGCCAAGCACTGGCGTTCCCACTTGGAGAACCAGTGCTCCGCGACCTCGGCCTCGCCCTCCTTCGGCTGCTCCTCCATCCTCCTCCTCCTGGCCGCTTGTCTCCTCCACCGCCGTCTCCTTCACCGCCGCCTCCTCCTCCGCCTACTCTTGCTCCTCCACCTCCTCCTCCACCTCCACCTCCCTGCTCCGAGCTCCCCTCCTCCTTCTG
>NC_048238.1:100701258-100781728 GCF_002007445.2 Ailuropoda melanoleuca | reverse complement strand
GCGCTTGCCTACCACTTGGCCCCCTTTTCACACATTTTTGAGACTTGTCGGCTTCATCCAATGAGCTGATCAAATTTTACATCCTATGTTGCCAGAGAGGATTATGGGGCAACTTCATGGTGTCGATCACATCCAGGGCGCCGATCCGGGAAGGCCGGGGGGGCGGGGGGGTGTAGAGTGGAAAGAGCATGGCCCCCGTGTATAGACAAGCAGTCTGAACCCCAGCAATGCCCTCTACACAGTAGGTACCCAGGAAACGTGTTTTACGCTGATCGACGCAGTGGAGGGGGGAAAAAAATCATATCATAACTCTGCCCCCCTCCCCCCCCCCGCTTCCTGAGCCTCAGTTTCCCCAAGTGCCAAAGGAGGTTGCTGGATTAGGTCTCTGGAAAGCACTTAACAGCTGTGATTTAGAACTTTCCTGTGGTCGCTGCAAAGCACCTCTTCCGGGCTAGTTGCATACTTAAAATCTAAGAGTCATGCCAGAAATGGTAATGATTTTTCCCCCAGTATCCTTGCAAGGTTTTTGTCATAAAAAAAATAGGTTGGGGGTTCTCTGTGGTCTTCTTTAAACTACTGAAAGTTCCAAGATGAAAAAGTAAGGGGAGAAAAAATAGGAAAATGAAATCCCAAACAAGGTATTGTCTGCTCTAGTGTAAAAATTCACTGTCTTTTAGGAAAGAAAAAAAAACTTACCTAATTTCAACACCCTAAAAACTATAGCTAGGCAAAACATCATAATAATACCAAAATTAAGCTAAACCTATGTGATATTAAAGTCTTTTCCTTGGGTTCAATAACAACCCTCCTCTCCTGTAATGATGCAATTCTTTTTCAGGGCAGACAGTTCCACAGCAAACTGTGTTAAGAGAAGAGAAATTATCACTGAGCTAAGAATAACATTAAAAAAATGGGAGGAACTAACATGTAATAATTATTTAAATTTAAGAAAAAAGTTAGAATTTCACAGTTTTTGTTGTAGACAATACTTGCTAGGTCTCTGTAAAGCCTTACAAAGATAAAGGAAGCTAAATCTTCTAGCAAAATATGTTTAATAATTCCTAAATATGAAAATTAGTATATAAAATAAAATGATCTAAGTATTAAGCTTTATCATCTTCCTTAAAAGAAATACATGTTTCTAAGTTAAATATAAAAGAGAAGAAGAAGAAGAAGAGGGGATTGTGCCCTTTCTCTGCAAACCAGGCTTTTTCACGATTCATTAAACCCTTTTTCCATATGTGTAATTGGACTCTTCTCATTTACATAAACGAGGGATGAGGCAAAAGACCTAAGATCAGCCCAAAAGGAGAAATACATTTCTCATTCTCCAATGTTAAAAAAATATATTGTAGAAAACTCCAAGAAGGCAGATCCCCTTCCTCCCACACACACCCACATACACCAGCCCTGAAATAGTTCATGGCCAAGGAGATACAGAGTTTGCCAGAGCCTTGAGGGTTGCTGTTCACACAGCCTCACAGTTATTATCAGAGGCACATGTTTTTATTTTATTTTCTCTACGTAAAAAGCTTGGACTGAAATGACTGACAGAAGTACACGATATCCTATTTTCTCTCCTCATTTTTGATTGGGTTAAAAACCAAGAAGAAAGACTGCACTGTCTTTGAAAGAGCACAACCCTCTGCTTGGGCTTGAGTTGTCTGGCTGGTATCCTCCATTCAGTTGGTCTCAGCACCTGATTAATTAGTTAATTAGTACTTAGAGCTGACTAGCCCCAGTCGGCAATTTTCATGCCCTGCATGGTGAAATGTTGAATCCAGCATTGAAATTTCTGTGTTGCACACCCTAATTATTATCACCCCACTACTTTTAAAACTACTGCACCAAATTATTATAATAGAGCCAGACAACTGTGTGGGAATATGTTCTTTCTGAGAAATAATGGTAGACTTCTAATATTTTTCACTGTTGCCCTTAACGCATTTAAATAAAACAATGAATGGGAAAAATTCTAATTCAATTAGCCTCCAACTCCTTCCATAGAGAAAATGATTTTATATGGGAAAGGTGTTAGAAAAATCACAGCCAACATTTTTAATGTTTTATCAGTTCTTCGGGTGGCAAAGAGTACATTTAGAAGATATCCTGAGATTAATTTTGTTCCCATATAAGTCTAAAACGTCAGGAATAAAAATCAGAATAGAAAATGGAAACAATATAAAACCAAAAAAACTCTAAAATCATTTTAACTAGTTGTAAGGAAATGATGTGTGTGTTTGAGGTGGGGGGCTTTTGATGTTTAAAAATACTGAACTGACATGGTTTAGGAATGAGTTTTCTATGGGAAAAAATATTCCTTGGCCACTGCCTCATTCTTCCATAAATTCGATGTCATAGCTAAGGTTAAATATCAACTAGGGAAAAATAGTTTTAAAAAAATAAGTTAGGACACAAACCTAGGGGAATCTAATTTTTGGGCATTTCTCAGTGTACCATTACCAAAAAGGGCCCCAGTGTGTCAATGATTTTCAGTATTATTGGTAGCTATTTTCACCTGAAACAATCCTTATATATCAGTAGTGGGCTGCCTGTAATTGTAAGAGCTAAATGGTACACAAAACTGGATACACAACCACACAGATCAGTAAATGGGTCGGACTGAAAGCAAAAGTAAACACCAACCTTAGGAAATGAAAGAAGTTAAAAGATAAGTGTTAAGGACCTTATTCTTTTTGGAGAATAAAACAAGATTTAGTAGCTTTCCACTTAATTTAAATGAAAAGAATCACTACCTTACATATTGCAGTGATAATGTAATGGGGAAAGAAAACAAAAAAGTCTTTGTACAAATGACACCTCCTATAGTTGTTGTGAAGAAACTTTTCCCCTTGGTATCTGCTAACAAATTCTAATTAATGCTGCACATTCCTTTACTGAAATCATTTAATGCGTAACAAGGGGGGTAAAAAGAAATGCTGAATGCTCGTGATTGCCCTGTTAGAATTATGGGAGTGAAAGCCTGGGGCCCCAAACTTACTGTCTATTAAAGCCAAGCTTTGAAAAAGAAATGCAACCTACAAAAGCTGTCAATCTCCCTTGCCCCTAAAGCCTGGGTTCACATGGATTCAAGTGACAGCCCTCCTCCCCCATGCACAATACATCAATCTGTCTCTCCCACAAGCACCCACAGCCCATTGTGCTGGCCGCAGGTGCCTATTATGGCACCCATGGCTGCCTCCCACAGCTCCGCCCCTGAGAAACAGGAACTGCAGACAATGGAGCCCTGTGGGAAGACAGAGGTGGGTGTTGGGAGGGATAACAGACAGATGGTAAAGGGTATAGGGTAGTAAGGTAGTTTCAAAACAAATGTCAAACATTCAAAATTATTGCTTTCTTGTGTCTCCCCTTTTGAATTGCCTTTGCTTCAATCACCATCTGCCATAATTATAAAAACACTTACCTGTTATGATGAATTTTTGCTCCCCTTTTTGGGTAGTGGTGGACGGGATGACCTTCAATACTCGGTTCCTATATAGCCTCTAGGTTTCTCAAGGTCACAGACTAAGGAGTTTTAGTTAAGTGACATGAGGAGACCATGAAGGAGAAAGAAGGAATATTTCTAATTTTTTCTCAAGGTTTGTGAGAGCTTAGTTTTGAGCTCCTTAAGGGGCGTGGGTTATAAAAATTAGTTCCTTTGGGTAATATACTTATGAAATCAAAGCACTATAAGACTTTTACAAATGTCATATCAGACAGATGGACATTCTTAGGCCATTTCTTTTCTGGTAAGGTGTCAGTCACATGAAGAGAGATGAGGTGCATTTAATAATAAAAGTACTGAAAGTTTCTCACTCAGACTTTTTACCTATTTCCAAACATGTCAACAAAAATAAGTAAAATTTTAAAAAAATACTAAATACTATTCACATCGAGTACCATTATCACAAAAAGTATATTTTAAACAATTCATTTCATAAAATGTCACTTGCCTGTGGTGGTTTTAACCTTCTGAGTTATGTATTAATTAAGAAGTAATAAATAAAAGAATTAAGATATATGCCAAAAACACGTGTTCAAGTAAATTCGATTTAGTTGCTTTTGCCCTTGCTTTATCATCTCAATATACCACCTTACTCCTGTTTCCAAGATAATTTGTCATAAATTAAAACCAAGCTAACAATAATTTCATTACTACTACTACTACTACTACTACTACTACTACTACTACTACTACCTATCTCAAACAAAAAAACCACCAAGAAAATTTTGGCACAATTCTAAGTCATGGTCAAGAGGATTGGTGACTTGTTGGAATGAGGGTACCACTAAAATAACACCAGGGACTAAAACCAGCCAGTTTTCCTGAAGCAAACAAGAGGGTCTTGGTTTGCTGTCAAAAACTACAAACTAAGCTTTAACTAGGGACTGTCAGGGATCCAAGTGAGCTCTTGGCCGGGGAGAGCTTAATTAGCAGAGTTGGTTTGGGTTTTTAAATTACAGAAGAAAAACAACCAATACAGTATGAAAGCATACAGTGGTCTAATGTAGCACAAAATTCACTATTCCATTATGTGTGTGTGTAGTGATTTTGCACATTTCGTTAACAATTTAGATTTTAAACATTATTTTTGTGTCCATTACTAGGGCATGTTTCTCTTGTTTCCTTCTTATGTAACCTTTCAGAGATCTTAATGTATTTATCACCAAATACTAATATGTGCCCCCTCTTTTTTATATAAATAGTGGCATTCAACATACACTATTTTGTTTTTTAATGTGAGAGATCTTGGAGATGAGCTCATATCAGAATATTAAGAGCTACTAGAGCATGCTTCTTAAATGTGAACAGTTTTGAGTCATATTTGGTATTTGTATAAGTTATGAGTCCAGCTCCGCAGTGGGCAAATACGATTCCAGTATTTAGCTATCAAGTGATCAAGCCATTTGGAGGCTATTCTTATTTCTCCTAACTATTGAATTAGGTATTCCATTTCAAATGCTCAGAAATTAGTACAGCTAACTCCAATTATCCATCCATGGGAGCCAGAGAAAATGTGAGGAGAAAGTCACAGGTAACCCATAGATACAACCTTTGTTAAAGATAATTACATGGGAAAACTTTTAAGATATTTATTGGTAGGGTTTGTGAACTGTGTCTATACCACCCAAAGTAATCAGAGTTGAAAAGAAATTGCTAAGGGCTTCCCATTTGATCCATGGTCCATTATTCATACTCATGGTATCTCACAAGAATGACCTTGCTGAATTGATTTAACTGACTAAAAGATGCAACTAATTCTACAGTTGACAATACACAGTCCTTTTACCTGTGCTCCAACGCCAAGTTATTTTACCTCTAGATGTCTTCCATGTGGCTCTTGAGTCTACCCATTTTAAAATTAACATAGTTTGTTGGTTAAAATCCAAAATTTTATTGCCAGACAAACCTGGGTTCTAATCCTGGCTCTGGAGCTTGAAAGTGGTGTGATTTAACTTCTCTGATACCGAGTTTTCTCTAAAACAGGGATAATAATGGTACCTATTTCATAGATTTGTGTGAAGATTAAATAGGACCATGCACTGACTCTTAAAACAATGCCCGGAACATAGCAAATCCTCAAAAAACAGTGTCTATTATTACTATTACTAATATTAGTTACAGGACTCTCAGGATTAGCTAGATGAATTCTCAAATCTGATCAGCAAAATCGCCTGGGGGGTAGTTTTTAAAAAATTCACATACCCCAGACATACCTCACCCAAAGAAGCTCCAATTAAATCGGTTTGTGGTGGTGCTGGGAATTGGTATTTTAAAGCATTAAAGGAATCCCAAAATGACAACTGCTAAGCTGACCAAGAAAGCATTAGGTCGTAATTAGAACAAGAAGTCAAAGGGTTCAGTGAAGAATATCCTTAAGATGGATGCAAGTTCTATAATCAACCTATATCACTAAGAAACCAGAAGCTATTTTTGTGTGCTTTTGATTGACAATGGAATACAATTAGGAACTCTAAGGAGAACAAAAAGCTGTATGATGATTCTAGTTCTAATAGGAAGCATGTTAAAATGTAACATCATTTAAACCACTGAAGGAGTGTAGGAAAAGATAATCCATCTGACGTTGACATTTGAAATGTTCTCCTACCAGCAGCACTTTTCTACAGCCCTATGATTACATTTATTTTCTCTGTAGGTCCAAACACATTACTTGGTCCTGCTGTGAGTCATTTTTACATGGAGTTAATATTGGGAAAGCTGTTTGTTTGGTTCTTTATTTAAACTTCTTACTTGAAGTAAAACTCACATGCAGTTGTGAGAAATAATATGGAGATCCAGTGTACCCTTTACTCAGTTTCTCCCAACAGCATCTTGCAAAAGTATAAAACAGTATCACAATCAGAATGTTAACATTGATATAATCAAGATGCAGAAGAGTTCCAGCATCACAAAGATCCCTTATGTTTATTTTTTGTAGCCACACTCTCTTCCCTCCTATTCCTTCCCCTCCTTAATCCATGGTAACCAATAAACTGTTCCATTTCTATAATTTTATAATTTCAAGAGTGTATGCAAATAATATAAATACAATCAGACAGTTTGCAACCTTTTGGGATTGGCTTTTTCCACTCAACTGACTTCTCTGCAGAGCCATCCAGGTTGTTGCCTATATCAATAATTCCTTCCTTTTTATTGCTGAGCAGTATTTCTTCATATGGCTGTACCACACTTTGTTTAACCATTCACCTGTCGAAGGACATCTGGGTTGTTTCCAGTTTATGAATAAAGCTATTACTAATAGAGCCACTCTGAACACTTGTGTACAGATTTTTGTGTGAACTTCAAGCTTCATTATCTAGGATAAGTGCCCAGCAGTACAACTTCTGGGTTGCATAGTGCTTGCATATTTAGTTTTTTAAAAGAAACTTCCAAACTCTTTTTCCAGAGTGGCCATTGACCATTTGACATTTCCACCAGCAATGTATGAATGATCAAGTTTCACCACATCTTCACCAGCACTTGTTATTCTCACTAATTTTAGTTATTCTGATAGATACATAGTGATATCTCATTGTGGTTTTCATTTGTGTTTCTGTAATAACTAATAATATTGAACATATTTTCATATGCCTACTTGCCACCTATATACCCTTCTTGGTGAAATGTCTCTTCATCTCTTTTGCATTTTGGTTTTATTTTTTAAAATCAAGCTATAGATATAGCATACTGAGGATTTAATTTGAATTGTAAAACATTTCATTTTACTTTTAATTTTGCTATTTTATTTTCTAGCTTAACACTTAAAAAGCACTTTTATGTACCAAATACTATGTTAAGTACTTTGAAATATTTATTTCAATTTAAGTAATATTTAATCTTACAGCAACCCTATGAAGTAGATACTACTATTGTCATCTCCAGTTGAGGAAACTGAGGGCACAGAGACCTTCAATGATTTACCTAAGTTTACACAGATAACAAGTGGTGGAGCTGAAAATTGAACCTAGGCAGTAGTTGTTATAAGCTTAATAATGTACACATAATATTATAGGTGACAAAATTCACAAGTAGTGGGAGGAGGGAGAATGTAGGAAAGTATCTCTGAAATCAGTGTTAATAAACATTGTCTAGAATTAATGGATCCAAAAATAAAAATTGAAGTATATGATTTAATGTTCTAAAAGTAACCACTAAAATGTCCTGAATATCATAAAAATATAACTAATAAAATTTTGGGAAAAGGTAGGAGGTGGCATAAGTATGCTAAATCATCTTTCTTGCAAGTCAAAAAATACTGTCTAAAATTGATAAAGTAAGAAATAGAAAGGTATTATTTAGAGTAATGGTATTAATCATCAGAAAAACTCAAAACTAGAAATAAAGTGGTTACTTCTGGAGACTGGAAACTAGCCATTAAACATGAAACTTTTCTTTCTCTTCTATACTGTTCAATTTTTAAAAAACTGTATGCAGGTTATATCTATGATAAAAACAGAGGATATTTTAAAGCACCCCATGTAATTCTGATTAAGGCTAGGTTCAATAACCACCAAGCTAAATTACAACCAATATTCTTGGGGGTCTTCAAAGATAGGTGAGGATGAATGGTTTAGCATGTTGCCTATTAGTCTGGAATTACTAGGTGCTTTGGATCTACTTGTAGTATCTGTTAACCTTAAAAATAAAGCTGTCAGTTATTGTACCAGCAAAAATGGGTTTATTCAGGAATAGCAGAGAACTGTGATTTGGGACATGCAAGCTGCAAAACCAAGACCAGTCCAGAGAACAAAGAAGAAAGCTCTCTTATTGAGCAAAGGGGGTAGTTGGGAAGGCTGCTATAAACAAAAAGTCCACTGGAGTAAACTGGTAGTTCAAAGCATAATGGCTTTTCATTGGCTGAGTTGTGACATTTTCTTATTGGCTGGGCTGCTGCTGCTGGGAGAGGAGAAAACCTTTCTTCCTCCTGCCAGGGGTAGTAAAGTTGGAGCTAAAGGAGTATCCACTTGCAAGTTTATGTCTCTTCCTGTTGGGTCTGCAGTTGACCACCAATGGTAGGGCCTGGGAGCTCCCCCTTCTGGTCTCCTAATTCTATTTTAGTGAGATTTCCTTTTATTAATTTTCACATATCCTTAACTTCCAAGTCACCCTAGGATGCTATTCCTAACTCTATACTCTGCTTTTTGCCCTTCTGCTCCCTTCTCTTGTCCAAACTATCCTCCCTCAAATCAAGAATCAGAATATTGGTGGAAGGTTCGCAACATGATTAGGGTCAAAGACAGGGAAATGATTAATTTCCATCTTCCAAATTCAAACTCCTGACACAGTATAAAAATAAATCTCAATTCTAGATAATAGATGCTCAGAAGAAGGCATTTTTCATCTGAAAAAGTAAGATATGCACATGGTTACAAAATTCAAACAGAAACAAAGGGTATACGCTGGAAAGTAAGTCTCCCTCAATTCTAGACCCCATATCTTCCTTGCCAAAATCAATCATTTTTTAACATTTTTAATATATCCTTTCAGATTATGCAACACATACATACACCTACGTGCTTACTTTTCACATTATCTTGACCCTTACTTCTTTTTTTCATACATTAGTATTTTCTGGAGATTATTCCAAACATAACATGTAGATCACCATTCTTTTTTTTTTATTTTAAAGATTTTATTTATTTATTTGAGAGAGAGAGAGTGAGAGAGCGAGCAGAGGGAGGAGCAGAGAGAGAGGGCAAGCAGACTCTGGGTTGAGCATGGCGCCCAATGCAGGGCCCAATCTCATGACCCTGAGATCGTGACCTGAGCCAAAACCAAGAGGTGGATGCTTAACTGACGGAGCCACCCAAACACCCCTCTATTTCATGCTCTTTAACAACAGTATGATATCCCCATGTATGAGTATACCATGTTTATTTAATCAGCCTCCCATTTGTGGACACTTTTATTACTATACTTTTACATTTATCATTACAAATAATACCACTGTGCCCACCTTTGTACAAAAAGTTTTACACCTGCATATATTTCAGTAGATGCAGAGATACATACAAGCATTTAATATACACATATGTGTATAGGTGATTTCGATATTAGTATAATCCACTTGATACCTGCATAATATTCTATTATATGGCCACTGAATGTACCATAAATATAACTAATTGAGGCAGTCCCCTTTTATTGTATAGTCAGTTGTTTACCATCTTTTGCAGAAAATGGGATAAGGATGACAACGAGTTTAACTGTGGCTCTGAGTGAGCATGTGTGTGTGTGTGTGTGAGTGTGTGTGTGTGTGTGTGTGCATAGAACCATATTTACAGTCAGTGAATACTTAAGAATTTGGAATCAGACCCATATAATATTGGAATCTTGATTCCAAGAATTTGGAATCAGACCCCTGGATAATATTCACAGTATTGGAAAATGTACCAAATTTACCATTGCATTTGAAAAATAAAACTTATAATACTTTTCCCAAATCTGTCTTCTATTCCCTTAGAAAAATTAAAGCACCAGGGCACCTGGGTGGCTTAGTTGGTTAAGCATCTGACTCTTGGTTTCAGGGTCATGAGATCAAGCCCTGTGTGGGGCTCTGCACTCAGTGCAGAGTCTGCTTGTCCCTCTCCCAACCCCCTCTGCTCCTCCCCCACACCCACACACTCTCCCTCTCTCTCTCCCCCGCCAAATAAATAAATAAAATCTTAAAGAAAAAAGAAAGAAAAAGAAAAATTAAAGCACTAATGAAGTATCTTTTACCTGTTCCCTCAGGAAAACTTACTTTTTAAAAAAGATTTTATTTTTAACTATCTCTACACCCAACGTGGGGCTTGAACCCACAACCCCAAGATCAAGAGTCACATGTTCTACCAACTGAGCCAGCCAGGCACCACCCCCTCAGGAAAACTTAAATCCCAAATCATATATAGTTTGTTTTTTTTTTTTTACCTGTTCTGCTCCATCCAGCTATAGGGACTTCACTCAAGTGCTTACCTGGAGTCTGGGACCTCATGTCCTGGAACTGATACAGACTTTTCACCATCCTTCAAATTCTATTACTTAAACCTCAGATTTTTTTTTATCTTTCTAAAATTCCAAGGAGCTAACAAACCACAGAGAATATGGTAGCATGAATTCCCGCCCATAAAACTTTACCAATACCATGGTTAAATGTAATTGCTGATATTCCTCACAATGAAGCACCATTTCTCAAGCAATGATAGCATTTTCACCTACAATCTAGGTCCAGAGAGTTATTAATAGATGGAGACAACAGACCCTTAGCTCATTAAAGTACAAGTATAGAGAGAAAATACAAGAAAAACAAAAGGAAATAAAAAACAAGGGCAGTTTTTGAAATAAATAGTGCTGAACAACTCAGTACTCATTTGGGGAAAAAAAATCAACCTCAACCTTGTATCAGGCAAAAACCATTAACTCAGAATGGTTCATACATAAACCTGAATGTACAAACCCAAAGTATGAAACTTCTAGAAGAACACATAGGAGAAAAAATTTGAGACTTTACAGTAGGCAAAGATTTTTTAGTACACAAAAACATAAACCATAAAAGGAAAAAACTGATAAACTGGACTTCATCAAAATTTAAAATTTTTGGCTAGCTCAGTTGGTAGAGCACGCAATTCTTGATGTTGGAGTCTTAAGTTCAAGCCCCACAGGAGGGGCAGAGTTTACTCAAAAATAAATAAATAAGGGGTGCCTGGGTGGCTCAGTCAGTTGGGTGGCCGACTCTTGATTTTGGCTCAGGTCATGATCTCAGGGTGGTGGGATCAAGCCCTATGTCAGGCTCTGGGCTCAGTGGGAAGTCTGCTGGAGATTCTCTCCCTCTCCCTTTGCTCCTCCCATTGCTCGTGCTCTCTCTCTCTCAAATAAATCTTTAAAAATAAATAAATAATCACAAAAATATTTAAAATTTCTGCTATCCAAAAGTTAGCATTAAGAAAATAAAAAGGCAAGCCACAGCCAGGAAGAAAAAACATTTGCTACATATGTATATATATCTGACTTGTATTCGGAATATATAAATATCTATTACTCTGGAAAACCTAATGGAGGCTCCTCAAGATGTTAAAAATAGAGCTACCCTACAACCCAGCAATTGCACTACTAGGTATTTACCCCAAAGATACAGATGTAGTGAAAAGAAGGGGAAGATGCACCCCAATGTTCATAGCAGCAATGTCCACAATAGCCAAACTGTGGAAGGAGCTGAGATGTCCTTCAACAGATGAATGAATAAAGAAGATGTGGTTCATATATACAATGGAATATTACTCAGCCAACAGAAAGGATGAATACCTACCTTCTGCATCAACATGGATGGAACTGGAGGGGATTATGCTAAGTGAAATAAGTCAAGCAGAGAAAGACAATTATCATATGGTTTCACTCATAGGTGGAACATAAGGAATAGCACAGAGGAACCACAGGGGAAGGGAGGGAAAATTGAATGGGAAGAAATCAGAGAGGAAGACAAACCATGAGAGACTCTGGACTCAGGGAACCAAACTGAGGGTTACAGAAGGGAGGGGGTGGAGGGAGGGGGTAGCCAGGTGATGGCTATTAAGGAGGGCACGTGTGGTGATGAGCACTGGGAGTTATACGCAACTAATGAGTCGTTGAACACTACATCAAAAACTAATGATGTACTACATGTTGGCTAACTGAACATAATACAAAAATACCTCCTATTACTCAATAAAAAGACAAGTAATCCAATTAAAAATTGGCAAAATGTTTGAGCAAACACTTGACAAAATAAAGTACGTGAATGGCCAATAAGCTCATGAAAAGATACTCAATATTATTGGTCATAAGGAAAATGTGAATTAGAACCACAATGACACATCACTATACACCTACTCAAATGGCTAATGTTAAAGAGATTAACAATACCACTTTTTGGCTAAGATGTGGAGCATAGGATCTCTCATAGAAATTGCTGGTGGGACATTGAGATACCACCTTACGCCAGTTAGAATGGCAAAAATTGACAAGGCAAGAAACAACAAATGTTGGAGAGGATGTGGAGAAAGGGGATCCCTCTTACACTGTTGGTGGGAATGCAAGTTGGTACAGCCACTTTGGAAAACAGTGTGGAGGTCCCTCAAAAAGTTAAAAATAGAGCTACCCTATGACCCAGCAATTGCCATACTGGGTATTTACCCCAAAGATACAGACATAGTGAAGAGAAGGGCCATATGCACCCCAATGTTCATAGCAGCATTGTCCACAATAGCTAAACTGTGGAAGGAGCCAAGATGCGCTTCAACAGACGAATGGATAAAGATGTGGTCCATATATACAATGGAATATTACTCAGCCATCAGAAAGAACGATTACCCAACATTTGCAGCAACATGGATGGGACTGAAGGAGATTATGCTAAGTGAAATAAGCCAAGCAGAGAAAGACAATTATCATATGGTTTCACTCATTTGTGGAACATAAGGAATAGCAGGGAGATTGGTAGGAGAAGGAAGGGAAGAATGAAGGGGGGGTAAACAAAAGGGGGAATGAACCACAAGAGACTATGGACTCTAGGAAACAAACTGAAAGTTTTAGAGGGGAGGGGGGTAGGGGGATGGACTAGGCCGGTGATTGGTATTAAGGAGGGCACGTATTACATGGAGCACTGGGTGTTATATGCAAACAATGAATCATGGAACACTACATCAAAAACTAATGATGTACTGTATGGTGTCTAACATAACATAATAAAAAAATTTTTTAAAAAAGAAAGTAATTGCTTTTCAAAAGAAATTCCTGCTATGAACAAAGCATTTTGAAATTGGATGTTTGGAAATGTTCCTGCTGTTATGCGATTTTATTGTCAAAAACAATGTAAATGTGTCATGTACAAATTTTCCTCTCTCAAACTTAAAAAATTTGAATCTGAAAAAAAGATTGCTGGTGGGAATCCAAAGTGGTTGTAACCAGTATGTGTTTTCATAACCAGTATTTTTGTAACCAAAACAGTATGGCAAGACTACATGTGTATACACACACACACACATCTATCTATATATATTTGCACACACATATCTATATATATATATCTACACACACATCTCTATTTACATATATGTGCACACACATATATAGTCCTGCCATACTATTTTTAAATGAATATATAAATATATACATACAATAAATAAATATACATAAATAAAAAATTAAACATGCATTTAACATACAACCCAGAAATTCCACTTCTAGGTATCTACCCAAAAGAAATGAAAATATATATCCAGAAAAGACATACACTTAAAAGTTCATTGCAGCATTATTCATAATAGTTTCAAACTGGAAAAAATTCAAATGTGCATCAACTAATAAAGAGATGAACTGTGCAATTAAAAATAACCACCAATAGAACGAACAAGGTGGGTGAATCTTAAAAAATATTTTGCTAAGTAAAATAGTCAAATAGAAACGAGCACAGTGACAGAAAGCCACTCAGTGCATGCTTGAGACCAGGGGTCTTGGAAGAGTATAAATGGGCACAAGGAACTTCTTTAGGGTCATGGAACTGTTCTGTAACTTGATTATGATGGTGGGTACATGACTTTACAACAATTACTAAAATTCATCCAATGATACACTTAAAATGGGTAAATCTTATTGTATATAAATTGCAGCTCAATAGAGTTGAAAAATTTCTAAAAATGGAAGATTTTAGGTTTCCTCTTCGCCAAATTGCCTATCCATGCTAGTTGCCAAGAGTCAACTTCGGGGAAACCTGCCAAGTGGGCAATAATGTCAGAAAGCTACCATATTCAGGGTACAGGGAATCCACACCCAGACAAACTGCTGTCTCCTTTGGAGGATGGCATATGGAACTTTCCTTCCTTCTAAACATTAGCCATCTCTCCCAGTCTATCTCAAGGCTTTCTTCCTCCCTTCAGAAACTAAGCTGTATGTATTTAAACTAATTTCCTTTCCCCCTTTTCCTTCCACCTCTGTGTGCCCCACATCTCAGTCACAAAATCTTTGTGGACTCTACCCAGGAATACAGCTTCCATTTTTTTACTTATTAGTGTGGTCCTCAACATGTATAACATTTATATACCTTCCCCCAACCTCATGCTTTTGAATTCCTTTGCCCTCTACTGTTCCTGTCATAGCTCAAATGTTCCTGTCTACCACTTCTTTGAGGGACAGAGTGTGTGGCCTAAACCCCCACATGTTGCTCTCCCAGGCAACCTAATGAGCTTACACATTAAACAGCCTATCCCCAAGAGGGTAACCACGACTTGGAAGAGGAAGATGTCATTGGAGGCTCTGAGAAGTCCAGCAAGTTTCTTCACAAACTGGCCTATCCAATCCCAGCGTCTGCTTGGGACTAACGAGATGGGACATTCATCCTCACAAGGCTTTTACATACGCATCTTTGATGGTGCCCCCAAAAGCTTCCAAAGTGTATCAGGACTTTACTTCAGTGAAGTTCACACTAAGCCAACAGAGCCCCATTCAATTTCCTGTCTCAAATTACACTCAGCTCTGCTGTCCAACTGAGCACACTAGACAAGGTCAAAAGATATACATCCATAATAACACAAGGACTGCCTATCAGATTGGTAAAGATTGAACAGGTTCATAAGGTACAGTTGGTGGATTTATGGGAAAAACATATATTTTTCTATACTGTTGTCATACACACATTGCACTAATATATACACAAATACACAACAGTGTTAAGAATATGTGCTGTGATTCTGAGACAATAATTCAGCAGCAGAGTTAGAAATTTTTCACATACATACTCTTTAACATAGCAATTCGACTTCTAGGAATTTGTTAAGAGCATAGGATCTGGAGTGAGACGGACCCAGATTTGAATCCTGACCACCACCACCACCTTCTCCCTGGCTGTATGACCTCTCTCTGTCATAGTTTTCCCATCTATAAAGTCAGGGCAAAATGCCACCTGGCAACTATGGGAAAAACATGGATGGGTCTTATACTGTCTTTTATCAGTCAGATGATCAGCTGTCTGGGACTAAAGGGGTTTCCCGGATGTGAAACTTTGAGTGCTAAATCTAGGAAGGTCCTGAGCAAACTGGAACAAGGCCAACATCACTTCTTTTAGAAGCTACAATTTCTTGACTAGTCAGTTCTACAGAGTATCAGAATCATTCCAAATAAGCATTTTGACCATTTAGGAAGTAGCGGCTACACCCCAGACCCTTTATATACATCAGTGGCTCTCAAACTTGAATGTCCATCATAATTACTTGGAGGGCTCATTAAAATAGATTTTGGGCCCCACCCCCAGAGACTGACTCAGTAGGTCATGGAAACACATACTAGGCATGGCCAAGATTGCAATCAGAGGCAAGAAGATGGGGAAAAGTGGGGACCCACAAGATGGAAACAGCAGGTACACACCACAAAGTTCACAACTGATGCTGGTCCCCCTAACAACACTGAATGTTTCCTAAACAGGGGACCCTATCTCATTCATCCTTGGTATGCACCCCGAAGTGTGCCTAGCCAAGTACTAGGTGCACAGCATGTGCTCAACAGACATCAACAATTCTTTCCTTGGTGCTTTCTTTGAGGAGATGAACCTTTTAAGCATAAGTTGGTATCATGCCCATTGACCCCACTTGACTTGTTTGCTACCTAATTTCAGGACATTTATCTTGAGATCTGCTAGCACTGCCACAGGATGGGCTTTACTGAGTGGCCTTTCATTCATCTGTCATGTATTTATTGATCCCTATCTAGGCCCTGGAAAGACCCCTGAGGGCAATCATGGGCTGTAGCATCAGCCAGACCTGGCTGCAAACCACTGCTCTCCACCAACCTCTGTGCACTTGGGCAAATTCACTTTGGTCTCTTTTATCAGAAAAAGGGGGATGGAAATCCTACCAGTATCACAGGATGCTGGTGGGGATGAAATGAGAGGATGACAATGGCACTATGACATGGCTGAGCACAGTGTCTGGCACCTAGTAAATGTGCCACAGATGTCAACTATCATTACTCAAGATCCCTGCCCCACAGCACTGCTGTGTAGCCACAGGATGTTATGTGTGGAGGGAGCCCGGGATCCATGCAGAGTCATAAATGGCCACTTCCTAATTGGCCAGCAATCCTGGAACACAGATGGCAAAAGCTTGAAAGGAAGGGATGCTCAAAGCCCAATCCCAAGGACCTCTCAGCTGCTCTAGGAAGGACAAGGTAGCAGCTAAGGACCTAGTGGGCAAGCAGAACACCTAATAATAGGCCAGGGTGAAGGCCATCGGGGCACCAGAAAGTTTGGTTTCAAAAGTCAGCAATGGGGCTGTGATGAGGATTAAATAAATTAATTCACATAAAGCACTTAGCACAAGGCCTGGCCACTAGGACACGTTCAGTGAGTACCAGCCACTATTAGAAGAGCTATAATTCCCACCCCTCAAGGTGCCGACTAGTGTAACAGCCTACTCACTAATGGGACCCTGACCAAACTTGTAGGGAGTGGTCCTCCAGGCAGTAATTCACTAATGGGACCTTGACCAAACTTGTAGGGAGTGGTCCTCCAGGCAGTAATTGCCAGAAGAGCTGAGGTGGCCTGGGAGCTCTACCACTTGCCTGCCCAACACACAGGTTCTCTCTCATTTTTTTTTATCTTTCAGATTTGGTTTTGTAATTAAGATTATCTGTCACTGTTTATAATATCTTTTTACTGAAATCTTTATTGAGATCATTGTGGATACTCATGCAGATGTGAGGGATTATATAGAGATATCTCATGTACCCTATGCCCAGGCTCCCCAAGGGTAACATCTATAGTACAACCAACATATTGATATTAGTACCATCTAACTAATCTTATTCACATTTCCCCAGTTTCACTTGTATTAATTTATGTACGTGTGTGTGTATTCAGTTCTATGTAATTTTATTAAGTATGTAGGTTCATGGATCTACTACCACAGTCAAGATACTGAGCTGTTCCTTCACCACACGGGTCCCTCCTGTTGCCCTTCTACAATCCCATGCATCCCCTCCCCAGGTCCCAGACCCCATTCCTAATCCCTAGAAACCACTAATCTGTTGGCTATTTCTATAACTTTGTCATTATAAGAATATTATATAAATAAAATCATAGAGTATTAACCTTTTGGGATTGGCTCTTTTCACTTAGCATCATCATCTGGCAAGTCAGGCAGATTGTCCCATGTATCAACAGTTCACTCGTATCATTGCTGGATCATATTCCATGGTGGATTTCCCACCTTAAAGAGCATCTGAGCTGTTTCCAAATTTTTTGCTATTACAAATAAAGGTGATATGAACATTCGTGCTTATAAGTTTTTACATGAACATAAATCTTCATTTTCTGGAACAAATGCCAAGGATGGAAATTGCTAGGTCATATGGTAGCTGCATGTTCATTTTTTAAAAGAAAACACCAAACTGTTTTTCAGAATGTCTGTACCATTTCACATTCCTACTACATTCCCATCAGCAATGTACAAGTGATCCAGTTTCTCCATATCCTTGCCAGAATTTGTTGTTTTTGCTAATTTTTACTTTTTTTTAATTTTAGTCATTCTGCATTTTCCTCATAATGATGTTGAGCTAATCATGTTGGATATCTTTTCAAGTACTTATTTGCCACCTGCATATCCTCCTCAGTAAAATGACTATTCATGTCTTCTGTCCAATTTTTTTATTGAAGTATAATTAACATATGATGTTATACTAGTTTCAGGTCCCCTCTAGCAACCACCACATTTTTCTCTGTATTTAAGAGTCTGCCTTTTTGTTTGTTTCCTTTGCTTTTTAGATTCCACCTATAAATGAAGTCATATGATATTTGTCATTCTCTGACTCATTTCATTTAGCATAATACCTTCAAGGTCCATCTGTGCTGTTGCAAATGGCAAGATTTTATTCATTTTGATGGCTGAGTAATATTCCATTGGAGATATATAGACATATATATATAGGATATATAGAGATATATATCTATATATAGATAGATATTTGTATCACATATAGATATATAGATACATCTCACATCTTTTTTTAAGATTGTAATTTTAAGTAATCTCTACACTCAACATGGGGCTTGAATTCACAACCCCGAGATCAAGAGCCACATGTTCTTCTGACTGAGCTAGCCAGACACCTCTCTTTTTTCAAATTTTACTTTAAATTCCAGTTACAGTTGACATACAATGTTTTATTGGTTTTGGGTATACAATATAGTGATTCAACAATTCCATACATCACCGAGTGCCCATCATGACAAGTACGCTCCTTAATCCCCATCCCGTATTTTACCCATCCCCCCACCCACCTTCCCTCTGGTAACCATCAGTTTGTTCTCTATATTTCTGGATTTTCTATTCTATTCCATTGATCTATATGTCTATTTTGGTGTCAGTACCATATTGTTTTGATTACTGTAGCTTGATAATATAACTTGAAGTCTGGAATTGTGATGCCTCCAGCTTTGCTTTTCTGGATAAGTCTTCTAATGATCTCTGCCCTTCCAGCACATGCTCTGAGATAAGTAAATAAATCTCTTTCTGGGACGCCTGGGCAACTCAGTCAGTTAAGCATCTGCCTTCGGCTCAGGTCATGATCTCAGGGTCCTGGGATCGAGCCCCGCATCGGCCTCCTTGCTCAGCAGGAGGCCTGCTTCTCCCTCTCCCTCTCCCTGTGCCCCTAGCTTGTGCTCTCTTTCTCTAATAAAAAATGAAATCTTTAAAAAATAAATCTCTTTCCTGTATACCCTTAGTCATTTTTCAAACTGCTGCTTCTATGCTGCATCTCAGCAGTGCTGTCTGTTATTCTGTCTCCTTAAGGGCAGGGACTTAGTTTCCTATTGCCCTCTAGCTCTCCTAGAGATGAGACCACTGATTTTTAAAGTTCCAGCTGTTAAGCCCCACTGATGTAAGAACTTGTGAAGTTAGGCCCCTCTGGTTTTAAAAGCCAAATGTTATGGGGATTTGCCTTCCCTGTGTGGGTCCCCTGTGCCTGGGGTGCCCTTTTTGGGTCTGCTCCTCTCCCCTTTCTGTGCCGTCTGAGTCCCTCCCTCCCACGGACAGTACTGCATTGTCAGTTTGGCTCCCAACCATGTCTCTGCCCTTTCTACCCTCTTCAATGTGGCATCTTCTCTACATTTAGCTATGGAGAGTCTGTTCTGCCAGTCTTTGGGTCATATTCTGGGGTATTTACACTAATGTGGGTGTTATCTAGGTGTTTCCATGGGACAAGGTGAGCCTAGCATCCTCCTACTCTGCCATCTTCCCTGGAAGTTGGTATTTATTTCTATTTTTAATTTTTTGAGGAACCTCTGTACCATTTTCCACGGTGGCTGCACCAGTTTACATTCCCACCAACAGGGCATGAGGGTTCCTTTTTCTCCACATCCTTGCTATGTCTTCTCTCCATTTTCTGATTGAATATATGCTTTTACTGTCTTGTGAATTCCTAGTCCTTTGTCAGATATATAGTTTGCAAATGTTTTCTCCCAGACTGTAGACTGTCTTTTCATCCTCTTTGCTTGGTCTTTTGCAGGACAAATGTTCTGATTTTGATGAGGTCCAATTTATAAAGTTTTCCCTTTATGGAAGATGCTTTTGGCTCTGTGATTTCAGATAAGGCACAGTTGTTCTGTGCTTTATCCTGCAGGTCAGCTACCTTAGAGGTTTTGTGGGTTGGGGTCAACACCTAATCATAATATACCAAGCATGCGCCAAACATTACTTCATTTAATCCTTCCAACCACCCTATGAGATAGATGCCATTACTATCTGCATTTTACAGGTGATGAAGCCGAGACACAAAGAGACCTGGGGATTTGCCCAAGGTTCCACAACTAGGAAGTGTAAAGCTGGCACAAAATCTCAGTCTGTTTCTGCTTCCAAGCACCTGACTTTGTCAACATTTCAAGTTTCCAGGCTACACAAAATTCATCTTGTGGGGTACAGCTAGTTTATAAATCTGACTTCAGACATAATCACGTACCCGATGCATGTTCCTATACAAATAGGAACTTTCTTGTTACTAGGTCAAAAAACAACAGGGACAACTGTTGCAAAAGCAGAAGCATTCCCATTCCCCCAATTTTTGCTGTGCTCTCCACCCAGCCCCTCATGCTTACAATCCAAACAGCACTGCACACCCAGTGTGCCCCCTACCCTCAGGCCAGCGTTGTCTTGTGGCTTGGTGGCAGTGGATCTCCTGGGCCACTGCTAGGCCCATACATATCAATCTTTAAGAAGCCTTCCAACCTGGCCCCAAGCTTTATTGAGTTTGTCTGGATTCCTGGGTTCAAATTCCCATGGTGTCCATGTAGTTAGAGAAGTCTCATACCCAGCAATGGCTCTTAAAGCTTATGTTGCCCCCAATGAGTCCTTCCCCTCGTGGCTCAAATAGGCTTCTCACCAGCTCAGCTGATCATGGAGACAGCTGCCTGCCCACATTTGTCTCTTCCCTTCCCTTCTCTTTCTGGCCTGTGGGGTTGGGTTAAGAAGCTTACTTTGGATTTAGACTCCTGGGCAGAGGACCTTCCCATTCCTTTGGTTTTTGATGCATATGTTTTGAATACTTTCCAAAGTCCTAGCCTATCTCTAAGAAATTTAACCTTAGATTCTTCTCTCCTTCAATAGCTTCTCTCTTCTGATACCATGGCCCAAATTTTATTTTCAGATCTTTTCTTGAAAGCTATTTGTTTCATTTGTTCACTCATCATTCATTTAACATTTTCCTCTTGAGACCCTATTCTTTGCTAAGCACTGTGCTAGGCACTGGGGATATAGCATATAACAAGGCAGACACAGACCCTGGTGTCCTAACACTGCATTCTTTCTGGAGAAAATTAATATTTAAAAAATTATTACAGGGGTGCCTGGGTAGCTCAGTTGATTAAGCATCTGCCTTCAGCTCAGGTCATGATCTCGGGGTCTTGGGATGGAGCTCTGCCTCGGGCTCCCTGCTCAGTGCTGAGTCTGCTTCTGTTTCTCCCTTTCTCTCTCCCTCTCCCCCTGCTTGTGCTTTCCTTCTCTCTCCCTCTCTCAAATAAATAAATAAAATCTAAAAAAAGATTATTACAGAATCATTATTGGTTCTAGTCTGCACCTCTGGGTTTTTCTCCTACTTTTTTTTTTTTCTCAAACTTTAGGTTGTAGTGAGACTGGATTAATCACCTTTCCCTAAACACGCTTTGGGCTCTTCCCCATCACAGCCTTTTTACATTCTCTCCACTCTGCTAATAATTTGCCACCCCATTTCTAGTAAGCCCAACCTACCACAATGTCTATGATGTCCTTACGACCCAAATAAAATCCCACCTCTTTAATGGAGGCTTTCTCCATAATCCCTGCTGTACATGCTTCTCCCCTCTCTATTTGTAGAGTATTGGGCACCAGTCATGACACTAACTAGACATACACTAGTGGCTTTATGTTATGTCATACTCCCCACATGAAAGCCAGCAGAATCCCTGAGGGTAGGGTTTACTTCTGACCTGTCTTCATGCCTCTTGCACATATCACAGTGTCTTCAACAGAGCAGGCATGAAATGTTTGCTGAGTGGGGGAATGGCTGACCTAGAGCTGTCTGTTTAATTTAACCAATATTTGGGTAGCAGTTACTATGCACCAGACACTGTTGTTCACTTGGGTGGCATTTACCAGGTGTCAGATACTGTTCCAGTGTCTTGACAGACATGACCTCCCTGGATTCTGACAAAAACCCTTGGAGGTAGGCACAACTAGGAGCCACATTTGACAGATCAGCAAAGTGAGACTCAGTGAGACTCAATGGGTTGCCCAAACCCAAGGTACCCACCTGGTATATGTCAGAGCCAGGATTCAAACCCCAGCACCCTGCCTCCGGCCTGAGCTCTTAGCCCTGGACCTCCGAACAAGGCCTGGAACGATGTGGCCGATGTGGAATCTGTGGGAGAATGAATATGGAATCCAGATCCAATTCTTTTTGGCAGGCCACAGTGCCATTTCCCCAGTCATGTTCTTCATTGGAACTATGCTTCAAAGGGGTGCTGGGGCAAACTAATTTATAAAAAGTGCTGAATTAAACTGAGTCTTTCTGAAGCCTTTCTTAAGGGCAGAATTCCCCCAGCCCTCTGTCAGCGGCCCAACTTTTATTTTTATTATCACTGTCCCACCTCCAGGAGTATTTTCAGATATTTCCCCCTAATTGCCCCCTCATGAAATGTTAATAGCACAAATACACTATATATCTGTTAATGTGTTGTATGTATATCTGTGCTTTACACATAAAGTGAGTTTTTTCATCAACCAAGAACCAATGTTCTCCTCATTTGGGGATAATGTTGCCTTGTTAACAATCCTTGCTCTATGTTGAGGAGCACTGAATCCTTCTAGTGTCTAAGAGGAGAGGGTAAGCAGGATTCTCACTATTTGACCTTGTGGAGCGAAGATTTTCAGGATCACATCAGTAAAGTAACACACATTTGCAACACTGCTTAGAGCTAATAATAACTATGATAATATCCACAACAACAACAATTTTGTGACAGATGTTGGGGAGGGAAAACGGTTCAATCCCAGTCTCAGGTTTTGAGAAAATAAGTTAATCATGGGTAAAATAAATTTCTTACAACTCTCAAAGCCTCAGTTTACTCATCTGTTAAAGGGGGCAATACGCCTTTAAGTACTTACTTTAAGGAGCTTTTGTGAGACCATGAAGGTCTAAACTCTGCAAATTATTAGACAGTATGCAAAGATGGGTGGCAAAGTTAGAGCCACCTAAAGGGAAATGGGCTCAACTCTTTTGAAGACTGAACTGAAAAGTCATTTTTACTTCACGTGAACTTTTAATAATAAATACTGCAATGTCTGCCTGGTACTGGATCCCTCCTACAATAAACGCATCCTCTGCCTAGACAAGATTCTCTAACTGCAGCCACAGGAGCAAAACTCATGTAATTGCAAGTTAAGTAGGGTCTTTTCATTGTTGTCCCCACATAGGATGTCAATTTTTCAGATGGATAAATATATTACATGAAAATGAAATGTTTTGTCCAGGATTTCCTAAACATTCTCAGGATCCCCTCCAGACTTGTACAGGTGAATAGATGTAGCTGGGAAGTTGTATTTTTTTAAGTTTATTATTTTTTTAATAATCTCCACATCCGATGCGGGGTTTTAACTCACGACCCCAAGATCAAGAGTCACAGGCTCTTCCTACTGAACTAGCCAGGCACCCTGGGAAGTTGTATTTTTATCAAGCTCCCCAGGCAAGCCCCATGATCTGCAGTGTTAGAAAACTACTTTTAGGGGCGCCTGGGTGGCTCAGTTGTTAAGAATCTTCCTTTGGCTCAGGGCGTGATCCCGGCGTCCTGGGATCGAGCCCCACATAGGGCTCCTCCACAGGGAGCCTGCTTCTTCCTCTCCCACTCCCCCTGCCTGTGTTCCCTCTCTCTCTGTCTCTCTCTCTGTCAAATAAATAAATAAAATCTAAAAAAAAAATTAAAAAAAAGAAAAGAAAACTACTTTTACCCAATCCCCCGGCCTTGCAAGCCTTGCCTTCACTTTTTATTACTAATTAATTTATTCCTTCTTTATCCCATGAACTTTCTGGAGTGAGTCTCATGTGCTAGGACCTATACAAGTACATTGGAGTACAGTCCCTGGGCCCCTCCTCTTATGGAGCTTGAATTCTAGCCGGGAAGACTGACATTGAGCAAGTCATTACAAGGCAAAGTGGTCCACAAGAAGCGAAGTGCTAGATCAGAGGTGAGGCTGGAGAGGTGTGTGAGTGGCTGGTGAGAGCTTGGAAGAAATGTTAAGGATTTTGGAGGTTATCGTAAAAGTGTTAAAAAGTAGAATGACATAATCCAATTTACATTTTAATAGCTGACATTTATTGAGCCTTTGCAATGGGCCAGGCTATGTTTCAAGTACTTTACGTGCATTTAACTCATAGAATCCTCACAACAATGCCATTGAGTGAATACTGTTTTCCCTATTTACAGATGAGGAGAATGAGGCACACAGGAAAAATAAGTAATTCACACAGAGTCACAAAACAGAGCTTATAACCGAACCAGTGTCCATGTTTTGAAACATGCCCCAGCCCCTCTAAAGGAGCACCCTACACTGTGAAATTGGACACTCCCCCGTGCAGAATGGAATGGAGGGGCAAGAAGAGATGTAAGAAGACCAGTTAGGAAGCTGTGGCAGGTATCCAGGTGACAGATAATAGTGGTAATAAAGAAAGAAATGTATAAATTTGAGAAATCCTTAGGATCAAAACCAGTGGTTTTTAACCTTGGCTGCACATTGAATCACCTGGGGAGCTTTAAAAAAAATACAAATGTCTGGGATGCCTGGGTGGCTCAGTCAGTTAAGCATCTGCCTTCAGCTCAAGTCATGATTCCAAGGTCCTGGAATCAAGTTCCCCGGTGGGCTCCCCACTCAGCGGGGAACCTGCTTCTCCCTCTGCCTGCCACTCCCCCTGCTTGTGCTCTCTCTCTCTCCCCCTCTTGTCTGAGAAAATAAATAAATAAAATCTGTTTTAAAAGAACAAATGTCTGGGGGCGCCTGGGTGGCACAGCGGTTGGGCGTCTGCCTTTGGCTCAGGGCATGATCCCGGCGTTATGGGATCGAGCCCCACATCAGGCTCCTCCACTATGAGCCTGCTTCTTCCTCTCCCACTCCCTTTGCCGTGTTCCCTCTCTCGCTGGCTGTCTCTATCTCTGTCAAATAAATAAATAAAATCTTAAAAAAATAATTAAAAAAACAAATGTCTGGGTCCCACTCCCAGAGATTTGGATTTTATTGGTCTGGGCACTGAAATTTTTTTTTTAAAGATTTTATTTATTTATTCGACAGAGATAGAGCCAGCAAGAGAGGGAACACAAGCAGGAGGAATGGGAGAGGAAGAAGCAGGCTCATAGCAGAGGAGCCTGATGTGGGGCTCGATCCCACAACGCCGGGATCACGCCCTGAGCCAAAGGCAGACGCTCAACCACTGTGCCACCCAGGCGCCCCAGGGCACTGAAATTTTTAAAAGCTCCTCAGATATTCTAGTATAAAGGCAAAGTTAAGAACCACTAGTACTTCCAAGATTTTAATGTGAAGAAAAATAAATTTAAAATATTTTTCCAGCTTTATTGAAATCTAATTGACATATAACTTTGTGTAGGTTTAAGGTATACAAATATGATGATTTGGTATATACTGTGAAATGATTAACACAATAAAGTTAGTAAACACATCTTTTACCTCACATAGTTATTTTTTTTCTCCATCTGGCTTATTTTGCTTAGCATCATGCCCTCAAGGTTCATTCAAGTTTTTGCAAATGGCAGGATTTCCTTTTTTTTTATGGCTCAGTAATATTTTATATATAAAAACAGACTAGAAACAACCTGTCAATAGACAATTGACAAAAAGAATACAAAGGAACATTCAGAGAAATATGAGAAAATCCAGGATTGTGTGTTGCTGTGGAAGACAAGGGAAGAAAATTTTGAGGAGGGCATGATCAATAATGTTGAATGCTGGGGCACCTGGGTGGCTCAGTCAGTTAAGCATCTGCCTTCGTCTCAGATCATGATCTCAGGGTCCTGGGATGGAAGCCCACATCGGGCATCCTGCTCAGTGGGGAGTCTGCTTTTCCCTCTCCCTCTGCCCCTCCCCACTGCTCGTGCTCTCTCTCTCTCAAGTAAATAAAATCTGAAAAAAATGTTGAATGCTACTGGAAAGTCAAGTAAGTGAAAGCTTGGAAGTTTCCATTAGCTTTAGCAAGAAAGAGATCATTGGTGTGAGCAGTCTCTGAATGGTGGTTAGTGGAGTGGGTAGAGAGAAGACTGTGGTTGATGGAGGGGTGAGTGTTAATGGAAAAGTATGTTAAATGTTTCAAAAGAAGTTTAGTTGTAGGGCACCTGGGTGTCTCAGTCAGTTGGGCATCTGACTCTTGGTTTCAGCTCAGGTCGTGATCTCATGGGACGCAATCTCATGGGACTAAGCCCCATGGTGGGCTCAGAGCACAGCAGGGAGTCTGCTTGGGGATTTTCTCCCTCTGCCCCTCCCGCCCTCTCCCTTTCTAAGATAAATAAATGCATCTTTAAAAAAATAAGTTTAACTGTGAAGGTCAACAGAGAGATGGGGCAGTAGTCTGGCAGAAAGACATGTGACTAAAGAAAGATATTTTTAAAAGATGGGCACATGTTTAAGTGCTGGTGGGAAGAAGGTGATAGAGAGGAAGAGATTTTACATAGAGGAAGAAAGAAGATGCCAGAAAAGGTAGGAGGGGAAAACAGATCATGGCAAAAAGATAACATGTCATCCTCACACAGGAAATGGATGCAGCCAAGATTAAAAATATGTCGGTGGAGATTTAAAGAGAGTTGGGTCTGATGGTTTCTATTTTCCCTGAGAAGAGAGATATGAGTCATCATTTGAGAGTGGAGATGGAGGTGAATAGTAGGGTCAGAGGTTTGAGGAAAATGGAAAAGATTTAAAATAATTCTTGTTCAGAGTAGGAAATGAGTGAATTGCTAAGCTAGGTTTGAAGAACCAGTTGAGGTGAATAATCATGAATTTACAGTGGAATGAATTGACCTTATTGTGTAATTTTATCTGGCAGTGCTCAGCCAATCCAGGAAGGGTATAAAGAAAGTAGGTAATTTAATTGAATTCATACAGGTTCGGGAATTTCCTAGATAGTAGGGTGAGCTGAGTGAGCTTCCCTCCCACATCCCACTTCTACTGGCACAAAATTTAAGGAGGCACTCATCCTCAGGGTCATGCAAGTGTAGGATGGGCACCCAACAGTGAGTGCCTCCTTACATTTTGGGGGTGGTGAGAAAGAAGAGGTAGCAGGGAAAGCTCATTTATCTCACCCTAGGCCCATCCCTGCACAAATAAGTTTGTTATATTGGTAATAGTGTCATGAAGAGGGGCACCTGGGTGGCTCAGTCAGTTAAGCATCTGCCTTAGGCTCAGGTCGTGATCCCAGGGTCCTGGGATTGAGCCCCGCATTGGGCTCCCTGTGGTGGCTCAGTTGGTTGGGTCTGCTTCTCCCTCTCCTTTTCCCCCCTCTCATGCTTGCACCCACACACTCTCTCTCTCACTGAAATAAATAAAATCTTTTTAAAAATAGTATCATCATGAAGAATTTTGATAAGAGAGTAATTACAGTAATGGACCATATTATGTAAGATGGATAGAGAAGAAAGTAAAAATGGGAGAAAGCAGAGGGATAAGGCAGTGGGGAAAACTGACTGAGTAAATTGAAAAGCTAGGAAGTTGTAGCCAGAGAGGAATGTCTGAAGTTGAGGTCCTAGAGGTGGAACAAATTTAGGGTCTTAAAAACTGCCAAAATGAGATGGGAGATGTGGGTGGCTGAGTTGGAGGTCAAGGAGCTTCAAGATCAAAGTGTTGGATGGGTTGTTCTTATGTCTGTTGAGTTCAGCAACAATGTAAGGTAAGATATGGGATGGAGGGAAAGAAAGGGCCTACTGCCAAAGTCATCGGTGAACACAGAGGAGTATCTAAGAGACCAGTAGATGATAGCAACAAGGAACGTTAAAGAGAAGTTAAATTGATTGGCGTATGTCTCAAAAGGAGCAAGGTTTTCTGTTTTCTTTTTTGTTATTGTTATTTGTTGTTTTTTGTTTGTTTATGAGTGGGTGGAGGAGCAATAGGCTGAAAGTGGCTTTGGAGAGTGAAGAACAAACTGGCTCTGCTGTTCCATAAAGTATGAGAACACAACCTGCAGCCAGCTCAAGATACAGCTGGGGTTATAGTCTCTGAAGAACCAAGTTTCTTTTTTTTTTTTTTAAGTAGGCTCCGCACCCAGCATGGAGCCCAAAGCAGGTCTTGAACTCACAACCATGAGATCAAGACCTGAGCTAAGATCAAGAGTCAGACACCCAACCAACTGAGCCACTCAAGTGCCCCAGAGCCAAGCTTCACTTAAGGCTAAGTCATGAAGTGACTATTTTATGAAAGGGTTAAGTTTGGAGGTGAATTTGTTAAACAGGTGATGTGAATTCCAGAGACTTGAAGGGGCAGATTGAAGCATGGTAGAATTAGCTGGTTCATAGGATTAAGGAGACATAAGTCACGAAGAGTGCCATGGGGGATGGTGGATAACCAGGACTCTAAGAATTCTATTTTGGCCAACACATGACATCCTGAAACTACCACACAGGGCTCAAATTTTTGTTTTCGCTTTTTTCATTCTCATGGTCCTCAGGGGTGGGATAGTAGTCGGTGATGACAGGGAAAATCTTATTGTGACTTTCATTTCCTTGATACCTTCCTTCAGCACATCTGATAATAATGAAAATAATAATAGTAATAATAATTGTAAATTTAGAAAATACCAAATACCTGCTGTGTGCCACTGTTCTGAGTGTTGGGAACAGTTTATACATGACAGACAAAGTTCTTGACCTCACAGAACTTAGATTCTATTAGACAGGCCATGAACAAAGAACAAAAAATACGTATGTAAGTTTAGGGAGCTGTGTTAGGAAAGAATTTAGGTGGAGTAAACACAAAGACAGCGATGATGATATGTGTGTGAAGAGCTATCTTAGTGAAGGTAGTCAAAGGAGGCTCTTTTGAGGAGAACCTGAATGATAATAAGGAGCCAGCTATATGAAGCTAGAAAGAAGCATTCCAGATCAAGAAAATAGCAAGTGCAAAGGCTCCATGGGAGGGAAGGGGCTTGGGATGTTTGAGGAACAAGGTCATTATGGCTGATAAGAGGTCTTGCTAACTCCCAAGACCTTGAAGCATCCCTTTTACCCACCTATTGCTAAGCATGAGTTTGAAGGGTCTCCATGGTCTATTTGTGTAAGGACCTCAATCCCCCACAGCTGGTGCAAGAGATTGAGGCTCTGTAGGAGCAGCAGGCTACCCTCGGGGGGTAGTAAAGGAACTGAGGAATCATTGCCACACATTGGAGGGTAATGAACTTGCTTGGTAAGTCCACCATCTTGGTCCCAGATCTGCACAATCACAGTGGAGATAAGGAAGTGCTCTTGCCTCTTTCATATCTGAAAACAGTTCATCATAAACTGGGATCCTTGACTTGAGGCTATTACATGAAGTAGGATTTGCAGAGGCACCAGCAATGTAGTTGGCAGAAAAGTGGCATGAAATAGAGGATTTAAGTTTTTCATAAGAAGGTCATACCATAGAACTCAAGAAAGGAGAGGCCAAAACTAAAAGGAAGCAAGGACAATATGTTACAGAATAGCACAACTTGTGGGATGCTAGATACACACCCATATCAATGGTTCCTTTAACTGGGTTACCTCATGTCTGTAAATCTGAGGTGGGTGCGTGGAGTTGCCTTAAATCCATAAGACTATCATTACTTTAGTCTAAAGGCCTACACCTGGAGCTTTAAAGGGATGAGAAACACTCCAAAAGTAAGGACCAGGTTATAACATGGAGTGGGACTCAGCAAATGTCCTGGCACACCCATGAGCTTAAATTGACTAACAAAGTAGCTTTCTTTAATTGTGCATTAATCCAGCCATTTGGCCTAGAAATTCACATAGTTATGGAGGATGGTAGAAATGGGAGGCCAGCCACAATAGCTATGCAGATATGTAAGCTTCACATGTTGGCCTCTTTCAACTTGTCTGTGAGCCCATAAAGGGCAACAGACCTAGAAGCTAAGAGATCAGCTTCCCCATCTATGAAAATAGAAATAAAAATATCTTCCTTGACTACCCTGTAGGGTTCTTCTGAGGATAAAAGCAGACAAATGACAAGAGAGCACTCTGGTAAGGTGTAAAGCATCATAAAAATGTGTTGTTGTCATCTAAACTCTACTGATAGGGTCTTGAATTCTCTATAATCTGGATCCTGCCACCTCTCCAAACTCAAGCTGCAGCCAGTCCCATCTCCTTTGATATCCAGCAAGCTTACCAAGGCATTTGGGGTGGTAACTGGCTAGGAGAAGAAGCTGGCACTGGCAAGATTTGTCATAGTTAAGAACTTCATAACAACCACATCCATCCTACTGTACCATCTAAATACAGATAGTGCAAAGGTACAATAGAAACGAGGAGTTAAAAGATTGAGAAACCCGCTGTGACTCAGCCAGGGTACTTGCCACTCACATACCCTGCCTTCCTCCTCAGCAAGCCTTGACTTAGAACCATCAAAGAGGTACTCTGTTGTTGGGCAGCCACTTTGTTGTGCTCAAGCCATGCACAACTCATTCCTACTTCCTGGTCTTTGCTTACACTGAGCTCCCTCCTTGGAATAATGTCCTCTTGCCCTTTACCTTGTTAGATTCTCCTCATCTTTGAGGATCCAGCTCCACCTCCATCTCCTTCAGGAAGCCTTCCCAGAACACTCTTCTGTCATCATTCTCCTCCTCCCTCTGACCTCCTGCAGCACTTAGAATCTGAACCTCAACAATTCAGCATCTGCAGTTATTCCATCGTCATGTATCTCTCTCTAAATGTTGTGGGCTGGTTAGGCTTGTCTCCTTGACTTCTGTATCTTTTGCTGTGAGGACTAGCCAAATCCTAGGTACACACTAAGTGCTCAATAAATTCTTATCAGTGGAAGAACATGTTTAAAGGCTAATGAAAGAGGAAATTGGTAATATCAAAGATAGACTTCATCCACCTCTCAATTTTGCCTCTGGCTGCCCTTTGACAGACAACTCCACAGATGAAGCTCTTTGGTTACGATCAGATGGCATGCAGTATAAGAGACTAGAGACTAGAGTTTAGGGGCTCCTGGGTGGCTCAGTCGTTAAGCGTCTGCCTTCGGCTCAGGGTGTGATCCCAGCGTTCTGGGATCGAGCCCCGCATCAGGTTCCTCCGCTAGGAGCCTGCTTCTTCCTCTCCCACTCCCCCTGCTTGTGTTCCCTCTCTCTCTGGCTGTCTCTGTCAAATAAATAAATAAAATCTTTTAAAAAAAGAGAGAGACTAGAGTTTAAAGTGATTTGGTATGGGAAAAAGTCTGTAGTCTTAGTAATATCTGATCTCAGAAAAAAATTATAATGGCCTGCCTGAAATTAAACATGATACACAATTCTGCTATTAGATGGATAGTTTATTTTTATCCTCAAGAACTGAAAACATTTTATGTCCTCATATATGCTTTCATTTAACATTTTTTAAGAGTGTCTGCTCTATGCCAGGCCCAGCACTGGGCCCTATGGACAAGAAGATGAAAGAAATCTAGCTTCTGCCATCAGGGATCTCAGCAGCTGGGTAGTCAGGCATGTAAACAATCACTTAAGTACAATGAAGGATAGAGGCCTAGACAGAGTGTCACAGCTTCACAGAGGAGATGACAAATGAAAAACTTATTGAAAGTCCTATAAGCAGGGCACTTGGGTGGCTCAGTTGGTTGGGCATCCAGCTCTCAGTTTCCGCTTAGGTCATGATCTCATGGGTCGTGGGATCAAGCCCTGCACAGGGCTCCATGCTCAATGGGCAGTCTGCTCGGAGATTCTCTTCCTCTGCCCCTCCCCCTGCTTGCACGCACTCACATGCGTGCTCTCTTTTTCTCTCATAAATAAATAAATCTTTAAAAAAAGAGAGAGAGAAAGTCCTATAAGCTATTGGCCCATAGTGAATTTTTAAATATGATAAAATATGCGGGTGCCTGGCTGGCTCAGTCGGTGGAACATGTGACTCTTGATCTCAGGGCTGTGAGACTCAAACTCACATGTTAGGTGTAGAGACTACTTAAAAAATAAAATCTTTAAAAAATATGATAAAATATGATATTCTCTCGCCCTGTCTATATCTGCCTAGTAGAGCCCATTTTAGGGGTAAAAAAATCTAGGCAGTTTAAACTAAAGGAGCATTTCTATCACATCCCACAGTCTTTAGTCAAGTAACTAATAATTTACTTATCATCATGAAGCAAATGGAATGCCCTAATTGCCAGTTTGATAACTAGTACATTTGAAAAAATAAACTGCAGTTGAACTTGCATCCCCAAGAATTATTTTCCTGGAAAGAAAGTAATAGAACTTTCTAGTAGAAGTCCACACATATCTCGGTTCTGCAGATACCCAACTCCTAAAAATATCCCAGAAATTTGTCCTGATATGCTTGGAGGGAAAACAATTCTGACAGTTCCTCAAACACAGGCCTTAGGCATCCATAAGAGGTTGTGCTCAGGGGCACCTGAGTGGCTCAGTCAGTTAAGCATCTGCCTCCTGCTCAGGTCATGATCCCAGGGTCCTGGCATCAAGTCCCGCATCAGACTCCCTGCTCAATGGGGAGTCTGCTTCTCCCTCTCCCTCTGCCCCCGCCCCGTTCGTGCTCCCTCTCTCTCTCTCTCTCTTTCTCTCTCTCTCTCTCTCACTGGCTCTCTCTCTCACTCTCAAATAAATAAATAAAATCTTAAAAAAAGAGAGGTTGTGCTCAGGAAGTTCTTCCCTTTCAAAATCTCCAACTGGTTCTTTTAGAGCATTTCCTCAAGGCTACTCTCATTTTAGACTGGCCATTATCTTTATTCTTCTGTAAAACTTCTCCTTTAACATCTTAATCCAGCCAGGGTGACCAGTCTTGACTTTTTTTTAACTTGGAAACATTGAGAAGAGAGTTACTGAATACATATATACAAAGTTATGGATTTGGGCCAGTCCTCAGGAGAGCAGTGGCTCAGCCAGGTTCACTTCAGTGATACCAGCTTTCCATTTTCATTTTTCCTTCCTACTTTCTCTAACTCTCTCCTTTCACCATTGTGTCCAAGGCCTTAACTCTGGTGTGTACTACTGCATTATATGGTCTGTATTTAATTGCATTAGGTAATTCAGGAGTGTTTACACTCTAAAAGGAGCTGGGGGTGCCCACCAGAAGAAAATCACTTCCATTAGCATGCCTGAAGATTCAGGGACACCCCTGCTGTGATCTGATCTAAGGGGTTATTCCAAAATACTTCCCTACCCCAGATCTCTCAAAGCCCATCCCTGGCTTATCACCTTCCCCCAGAAGCCGGAGCCTATTTTCCAAACCACAAATTCTGATTCAAGGTTCAAAGGAAGAGTTCTTTTGCCAATTTCAGGTGTAAATGACAGTCTGGGAGACAGTGTTTGGACACAGATATCTGGAACTATATAAACATTTATGTTTTATGGTAGCAATAGGGCAACTTATCTTGAGACTTTAAATGATCTGAAAAACATCATGAATAGAGGCAACTTGGTAGTATGATTCTGTTGCTCAAAGGTGAGGTACCAAACGGGAGTGGGGAAAACCACTGGCCTTCCTGTTCAGAAGGTTCTACTAGTGGCTCCTCAAATCCTCATTTTGTCAAAGGTTATCTTTGGAACAGCAGCAGGTAGTTATGGTTATTATTACATAGTTTTTCATTGTTTTGTTTATGCCAGAATTATTTTATAACAATGCTATGAGGTAAGTACTATTATTATTCCCCTTTCATACATGAGGAAACCGAGGCTCAGAGATGTTAACCTGCCCAAGCTGGAGTCTCATTTCTTGTCAATGTTCGTTTGACTCCAATCAAGCTCACAGGCTTTCCATTAAGCTGGGTGGGCTCTGACTCTATAGTTGATGCATCTGCCCTCAGGAAGGTTCCTCCTCATGACCTGGCAATAGGCCTCTAGCTCTCTTAGCATCTCTCCTACCCATTTGGCTAACAGTCCCACACCCTTCTGCTCAGAGGTCTCACTTGTACTCACTCCACCCCTGGGTTTTGCCCGGCTCATCGACAGGCCTGCTCTCTGCTGCCGCCTCCTGGCCCAACCCAAGACCTGTCCTAGTGGCAGTTGCACTGAAAGGCACCTGCTCCCTTATTTGCAGCCCCAATCCTACCTAGCTTGCCCAGCTGGCCCACTAAACAGCAGGTCTAGAAAGAAGAACGATTCATCTGACTAGCTTACACTTGACATTGTCAAAGATTTCCCAGACTCTGACACTGATAATCTGTTTCAGAAGTTGTACATTTCTACAACCCATCTTACAATCACCTGTTCTCTGTATTGATAATTAAGCGTCCAGGTGACAAAGTGACCAAGGTAAAGTGATTTTTTTTCCCAACGGACATTGAAAACACTGAAAAATTCAAATTTCTTTGTGGTAAATTTTGACACTCACTAAAAAACTAAAGAGACTATCAAGGAAATTTGTTTTGTGTTTAGATGCTATGCTGAGAATAACCGAGGGAAAGCACACCTAGAAAAACGCATGAAGAATTGCTCTCACCCAGTCTCTTGTCCTCAGTACAACAGAAGACGCTAGGGTGACCACTGGGTAGCACAAACTTTGACTAGGAAGCGCTAGGTCCTGCCTACGAAGCACTGTTGGAATTTCTTCCTTTGTATTCTAAAATGAAGTCCTCAGCAAAGTCAGTCTTCTTGACAAGGTCAGGGCGTTCAACAGTATTTAAGACAGCCAACTTGGCTGAAAAAGATTTCTGTTTAAAAGGACCCCTAAAGAGCACTGGACCAGGAGTCAGGGGATCTAGGTTCTAATTCCAAGCACTGTAACTAATTAGAAGTAAAGTTCTCACAAGTAAGAGAAGAGTTAGGAGGATGATAGTGGTCTAACTATAAAAGCCATAGGACTTTTAAAAAATTTTACTACAAAGAAGCCATGATTCTAATGCTGGCACTGTGAGAAGAAAAGTCATAAATGTTAGGGGGCAGTTATATTAGATAAGACTGTGTTAGTATGATGTACAATAACGCCAGACAACATCTATGGAGCACTTTTACCATATGCCAGATGCCATATTAAAACCCATTTAAGTCCTTGTATCAGTGGCGCCTGGGTGGCTCAGTCAGTTAAGCGTCTGCCTTCGGCTCAGGTCATGATCCCAGGATCCTGGGATCGAGCCCCAAGCTGGCTGGGGTCCCTGCTCAGTGGGGAGCCTGCTTCTCCCTTTCCCTCTGTCCCTCCCTCCTGCTTGTGCACTCACTCGCTCTCGCTCTCGCTCTCTCTCTCTCTCTCTCAAATAAATAAATAAAATCCTTAACAAAAAGAAAGAAATAAATCCTCAAAGCAAGCCCATGAGGCAGGTTCTCTTAAGTTTAGAAAAGGTAAGCAGCCTGCTCCGGGACTCAAAACTAGAAAGAGGCAGAACTGGGAAATGAATGGCTACGTACGTATGGAGTATAGAGTATGTGTGCATCTACGTGTGTGCATGTGTGTGTGTCTGACCCTAAAGCCTGTGCCGATAGCTTCTATCACTACCTCGCCATCTTAGTATATGGTTATGAGTTGTTATTGTCTATAATGAAATTATTTAAAAATAGGTAACATATGCATATGGTACACGACGCAAAAGGTAAAAAAAAAAAAGTGAAAAGTAAGTCTGATATAAATAGTCTCCTTCACACTCCTGTCCCCCAGCCACCCAAAAATCCACTCAGGACACAACCACTGTTAACAGTTACTTTTCAAATAAAAAAAAATGATTTTTACAAAACTGTGGCTTGAGACTGCATCATTTCATAGTCCATGTAAACCTGAGCCATGTTATTATGGATTTCTACTCAAATTTTTAAATTTTTCTGTGTAAAACAGTCTTCAAAATTGATCCCATAGAAAACATGGAAACTGCTCATAGTGCATCGTGAATGCTAATGCTTTTCAGACATTAATTGTTCAATTTGGCTAATCAAGCTTAGTGATATGGTATATTCTAATTCTTTTACATTTTCTATTTCAATGACGTAACTTCTTTTTACAATAAGATGGAACATCTGTCTGATGAAAAATGGGCCATTATTATTCATCTTAAGCCATGAAGCATCGTTCAACAGCTCTGAACTAATGGTCATTATATCAAATAGGTTTTACTTTAATCATTATTTCTAATACATGTGAAATTAATACACAGTGTTTGTCATTACTGAGCACTAGAATATAATTCCAGGAGAAGCAATTAATGTCTATCAGAAGTTTTTTGAAATATGATTATCAAATACTCGACTAATGAATCATTTGCATATCTGAAATTATAACCTAAACATTAAGCATTCTTGTGATAGGACGCATTAGGTTTAATAACGAAAAAAAAAAGAATGAGAGAGATTTCAAATATTAAGTTATATATATCGTCCACTTCCCTGGCAGCTCAGAATTTTTTCTGAGGAGAATTCATTTTGAAGAGAACAGTTAAACAGCTTCAGGGAAAGGCCCTTCAGGGGCTTTTCCAGGAATTAGAATTTTCATTTCTCTTATTTTTTTATTTACATAAAAAAGGAAAGTACTTTAGAAGACCTGCATCTCCCAATAAAAAAAAATCATGGTTAATTGTCAAATTCAATCTCTATATAGAGAAATGCCATCCATTTCCAAATGTTGCTTGTAAACTCTCCTGGCAAAGGGGCAAAGAATAATGCACTGTATTTCCCCTGCAGTGTTATATTGCACATTCACCTTAAGGAGCATATGCTGCTCTTTTGAAATATGCAGACTCCCCTCTCATTGTACAGGGCCCCTGTGAAAAGATTGAGGGCTCTACAGAATTAACATATGAATAGGCTAACATACCTCCCAAGAAGCCCCTGCACGAGGGGGCACAAAAGGAGGAGATCCTTTTATTCATTTTGTAGTTAATGAAGAGTAAGAGGACCCTTTCTGACCAATTTTCGTGGAGACTCAGAATTTAAAGTTAAAATGTTGCGTATAGAAAATACCCACTTAAACTTCGATGCCCTACTCTTTCCTCCTTTATAACCAATCTAGCACACTGAACAAGGCAAATGTGTAATATCTGAAAAGAGTAATTGCTGGTATCAATATTAATCACTGAAAGCCGATAAGGTTGGTCATTACTGTCTTGCAATTGGCTGATCAATTGCAATCGCTTTAGCAACGATGCTTTACCTGGAAGAGACAGAGACCCTCGGGATTAGGTTAGGGTCAGTATTCTAGATGTGAGGACATGGTCAGGGGGCTGTTAATATAGTGTTTCTGGGGAACAGAGCCTAGGAAGTATGAATGAAACCAGGCAACCAGTCCAAAGGAATAAGGCTAGATTGCACAGGATTACTATTAGCAAAGGTCTAAGCAGAGCTCAAGAGCCATTTGCTAAGGAGATTAGAGTGCCTGCTGCTCTGGTCAGCTCTCATGTAGGGCTCCCTATATCTTTCCTACTTAGAAGCAAGAGTTAAGTGTCACTTCTTCTGGGTGCCACCTCCCATGACCTCTGCATCTGGGTTAGGTGGCCTCCTCTGTGCTCCCACAACACCCTGTACTTCTTGCAATATTACACAAAAATTCTGGCATTATTACATAGAAATGCTTCCATGTCTATCATCCTCATTATGTTGTATAAACTCTATGAGGTTCACAACCATGGCCATACTGTTCTTTGTCATGTCCAGTCTAGAGTACAATGCCAAGCACATAACTGATGCTCAGTAAGTTATTTGCAGACTAATGAAAAGCTTGGTCCTAGGTGGAAACTAAGTCCATGCCATAACCGTGATTAGGGAACCTGGCAAATTGTTTCATGGCACAAGTGTGTTGACAAGTCCCTGTCCATGGAGAGTCAATCTGTTGGACTAGATCACTACCCTTTTGGTTCAGGGATGATGCTCTCTGCTGGAGCTGCACTGTTACCCAGAACGTCACTGGAATTAGAGGGGAGGGAATTAGATGAGAAGCCAGGAGGGTGCAGAATCAGGGTGAGAGGTGCAAGAAAAGGTAGAAGAGGCTAGGGTGAGAAACAACCTGGGCCCTGAGTGACGTGGGATGGGGCAGGAATGGGAAGATTCTATAAAACCAAATCAGTAGAGACAGGAGGCTAAAACTTTGATTTAAGATGACAGTCATCATTGGACACCTGGGTGGCTCAGTCCATTAAGTGTCTGCCTTTGGCTCAGGTCATGATCCCAAGGTCCTAGGATTGATTCCCACAGCGGGCTTCTTGCTCAGCAGGGATCCTGCTTCTCTCCCTCTGCCTGCCTTGTTAGCTCTCTTGGTCTCTCTCTCTCTCACATAAATAAATAAAATCTTTAAAAAAATAAGAGTCATCAAACTATGTCTCGTAGGCCAAATCTAATCCTCAGTCTATTTTTGTACACCCTAGAACTTAAGAATGGTTTTTGTTATTAAATGGTTGGGAGAAGAAAAAGGACGAGGACGAAGAGGAGGAGAAGAAAAGGCAGCAGCAGCAACAGAGATGGTACGTGGCCCACAAAGCTTAAAATATTTGCTATCCGGTCCTTTACAGAAAAAGTTTGCCACTCGCTGATTTAAGTGAATAAAATCAAGAAAGCAAAAGCAAACCTATCCCCAAGCACAGACATGCTCACACACACACACACACACACAAATGCACTGTAATAATGGAATACCATTTTGCTCTAATTTGAAAATACCAGACATTTTGATGCCCCGTGAAGTATGTAAAAATGGAAATTAACCATTTGTATTCTTTGGTAACTAAACTAACCATAAATATAATATTTTGTAAGGTACTATTCCCATATATTTTTTGAAGACCGATTTTTGTCTACACTAACCTCTCAGAGATGGGGGTCTTATCCAGCCTCTGCTGTAATCATTCTGCTTGCCCTTGGACCTTTACCTAATTATGAGAATTTTGCACCTCCAGAGAAGAGACTGCATAATGTGAATATATTTGAAAGATAATAACTTTGATTTGATCTCATTCAGTAATATTGTTTCAAATACAGTCATAGAATGTTTCAGAGCTGGAAGGTATTTCAGAGATCACATCATCCAAACCCCTTGTTTTACCATGAGGAAAACAAGAGATTAAGTAATTTATCTGAGGCTTAAAATAAATCAAGGGCAGATAGAGACCCAGAAATCCTGGTTCCAAGCTCTCTCACACCGCTGCTTCCACATAATATCTATCCAGTCCCTAAACTCCTACAGGGCAGGACTGTGTATTTTCTCTCTCTCACGAGTGCGGAGCCCACTGCCTAACACATAGTTAGTATTCCAAAATGTGTGTTGAATAAATGAATGGATGTTAATCATGGCTAACATTTACTTTGTACTTACCATGTACCAGGCACTATGCCAAACACTTTTACACGCATTATCTCATTTGACTCTCATAACAACCCTCGAAGTAGGGTTTTTTTTTTTTATCTCTATTTTGCAAATGAGAAAAGTAAGGCACAGAAAGATGAAGTGACTTGCCCAAAGTCACACAGCTAGGAAGCTGGAGAATTAGGTTTGGAATCGAGGTCTTTCTAACTTTCTAACGCCAGTGTTTTTCATTACCACCCTAAATGTATGGTAAGGACTAATGAAAACATCAGTTCTGAAATTATACTATAATGCTAAGCCTGTACGCTTACTCATCAAAATACAATTTCCTACCATGCCTTTACTCAGCAAACGAAGCCCAGTGAACAGGACCCTCAGCTTGTTTTTCCTGGCTTTGCCCTGACTCCCTGTGTGGCCCCACACAATCAGCTAATCTCTCAAGTTCCCCAGTTCCCCAAATCCATTACATAGTCCTGCATTTTGTGGCACCCCAGGGTGTCTCCAATTATCTCAGAGGGGTTTCACGAAATTCTCAAAACAAATTTTAAACGCGATCCTTTTTTTTTTTTTAAAGAACATATGCTTTACAAAACCTTTAGGAGGACAGAAGGGATTTCCTTCAAACAAAACAAAACAGGAAAATGTGGCCGTAGTTTTTAATAGTCCCAGAATTTGAGCTAAATGTTAAGGGATGCAGCTCCATCTGCTGGACATCAAACACACTAATAATAACAAGTTAAATATTGATAACAGGGCTTATTTATAGTCCCTAGCATCTGTTCTAAATATCCATTTTATTAAATGACAAAAAATACATGGCTATTGTAAAAAAATTTGTAAAACGAAATTTGCCATGGATAATATAAGCACAATCTTGCCTCTCTGAGATACCTACCTACCACATCAATAGTTCTTCCTTCGTTTCTACGCACCTGTATCTCTTTCCACACAGGTGAGAATATATATGTACAGCGATATGTACTCTTCATATTTCAAAACATTATATAACAAGCGTTTTCCATGTCATTTAATAGTCACCATTAGGCACAACTTTTAATAGCTACATAATATTTTATGTTAAGATTATACAAAAGGGGCGCCTGGATGGCTTGGTCAGTTGAGCGTCCCACTCTTTTCAGCTCAGGTCATGATCTTGGGATCCTGGGATGGAACCTGTGTCAGGCTCCCTGCACAGCAGGGAATCTGTTTCTCCCTCTCCCTCCCTCTTTCTTCTCTTCTCACTTGCCGGCAAGCACATGCGTGCTCTCTCTCTCAAATAAGTAAATAAAATCTTTAACAAAAAAAGATTATACAATAATGTATTTACCCATGTGGCCATTGTTGGACATTTAGGTTGATTGACAATTTGGTTATCATAAATGAGCATCTCTCTGCATAAATTTTGTCCAGATTTTGGCTTACTTCCTGGGGAGTGATTGCTATTAACGGTGGAACTACGGGTCAAAGGGTAGAATTATATTTTAGTTCCTGAAACATATTGCCAAATTGCTTTCCAAAAAGACTGCATCAGTTTACCCTCCCATTATCAGCGTATGAATGGCCTTCTTATGGCACCCTTGCTAACACAGAGTATTGTCTTTCTTCATCTTTGCTAATTAATAGGTGAAAATTGGTCTCTTGTTGTTCCATTAGCATTTTTGATTACTAGTGCAGGTGAACATTTATTCATATGTTTATTAGCCATTCACATTTCCTCTTTTGTGACTTGTTCATTAATGTCATTCTCCCATTGAGAGCCTTTGTATTTTCTTATTATTTTGTATGTGCTCTTTAGATATTAAAGACATTATTTTCTCTCTCATATTTATGACAAATATTTTTCCAAGCTTGTTCTTATATTTGACATGTAGAGACTTTTCATTTTATATTGTCACATATTTTAATAGCTTCTTTTACAATTTTTCTCCAGTTGCTTTTAGGCTTAGCATATCCTCTATAAAAAAATGGGATAAATATTCACATTTTCATGGTTTCTATTTTTGATCCACACATATGGTTTCCACTTTTTTATTCACCTGGAATTAATTTTGATGTGCAATATGAGATATGAGGATATATTTTTATAGTTTTTTTAAGACTTTGAGAGTGAGAAAGGGCATGAGTGGGAGGGCAGAGAGAGAGGGAGAAGCAGGCTCCCTGCAAGCAGGGAGCCCAATGCAGGGCTCGATCCCAGGACCCTAAGATCATGACCTGAGCCTAAGGCAGACGCTTAACCAACTGAACCACCACTCAGGCACCCCGGGATATATTTTTAAATATTACATTTATTAAATTGCTCTTCTCTGTTTTATTGAGTTGTTAAATTATCACCAACATATATTTCACATAGCACTGTCTTTATGCTCTACAGAGAGCTGCAAAGGTTCAAATTTGGCAGTAAACTGGAATGGTTTGCTTTTGGCTGACAAAGAATCTGGAGCTACGTAGGGAGGCATTTAAGAGTTTTGAGCAGGTAATTAACATGATCATGTCTGTGTTATTAAAACAAGGTGATTATCAGGGCCTCTGTGCAGCTCAGTCATTAAACGTCTGCCTTCAGCTCAGGTCATGATCCCAGGGTCCTGCCTGTGTTCCCTCTCTCACTCTCTCTCTCTCTGTCAAATAAATAAATAAAATCTTTTTTTAATATTTTATTTAAAAATCTCTTTGTAAATATTTTATTTATTTATTTGAGAGAGAGAGAGAATGAGCAGGGGGGAGGGGTAGAAGGAGAGGGAGAAGTAGGCTCCCCGCTGAGCAGGGAGCTGGATGTGAGACTCAATCCCAGAACCCCGGGATCATGATCTGAGCTGAAGGCAGGCACCCAACCGACTGAGCCACCCAGGTGCCCAATAAAAAAAATCTTTAAAAAGATAAAAAATAAATAAAATCCAGTTACTGCTTCCATTTGTTTAAAAAAAAAATAAGGTGACTATCATAAACTCTAGAGTGAGAATAGAGCAGAAGGAGGGTTTGGAGACAGCTATGCCAGACAGTTGACAGTTCTCTGAACGATCTGGGTTCTCTCCTGAGTCTTAATAGGCATCTTCCACCTGCCTTTTTAAAAGAAACAATCTATTTAATAATTTTAGTATATTCTAGATACTGTCTTAAATACTTTATATATATTATCTCATCAACTGTCCTCAAACCCCATTTAGGTAGGTATTATCATCCCCTTTCCACAGATAAAGAAATTGAGGTCTAGAGATGTCATATAAGTTGTTCAAGATCCCACAGCTATCGAGTTGGAGGAGTCAGGACTCAAACCTAAGGATTTGGGGGTAACTAAATGAATATAAAACACCTAAAACAGTGCCTGGCTAGTAAATGGCAGCTTCTTATCCCTTCACCCATCATCAGCCCCTTATGAACTTCAAATATTATATAAAAATATGCTGGTGTCACATGAACAAAATATTCCAGCAATTATAGGAGATTTATTCAAACTTAATTAGGAACTATTTTGTACCTCCAACATTTGTGTAAAATGAGCTCCAGCGTGACAGCCAGGAAGCCTGGATTCTAGTCCACCTTCTAGTACTAGATAGTTATGTGACCTTGGGTAAGTCACTGGACCACAAAGTTCCCTTGTCTGCATAACAACAAGAAAAAGCAATCATATCCCTCATGGGGTCTCCTGTATAAAACAAAAGCAAATCTGAAATGAATGGGAAAGTTCAAAATTCTACATGATTTTACAGATTTCCCAATTAAGCTATCAAAATTCTTAGGCCATGAAAATGCCCATGGAAGCCACTGCAACAATGAATATGGCCTCTTTGTTTCAATTTGTTTTGGTTTTATTTGTCATTATGTCAAATTTCAAACATACACAAAAGTAGAGAGAATAGTATAATTAACTCCCATGACCAGTTACCCAGCTTTAATGAACATCAACTCTGCCTTGCTTTTTCTGATACAGCCTCCCAATATTTTATTCTTCGGCGTATTTTAAAGCAAAATGTAAGACACATGAATATGGTCCATTTTTATGATGACAAAAATAATGAAGGAATTTTATTTGGTTTTCTCAAATCCAGCGGAAAAAGTTCATTTTAAAATCTGGCAAAATCCAAGCTGGTGTGAATTTCACTTGGTCTTTCTTCTTTTAAAATGTCTCAGGAATGAATCTCCAATCTAAATACATAATACATTAATTCATCAGTCCGGGCCAAGGGCTAGTGAATTCTAATTGTCTGTGGAAGACAAGCAGGTGGGGGGTTCCTGCTAGTCTATGCAGAGGGCAGCATTTTCATTTCTATAATAACAGTATTCATAACATCAAATGTTTAGCTGGTTTAGTATATTAAACCAGTCTGGCTTGAGGGTAATTCTGACCAGAGATTCAACTATTCTTTACAAAGTGAGTGAAGGCAAGAAGACTAATTAAAATTACCTTCACGAAGAAATCTTTTTTAAAAGAAATAAAAATGAGCTGCCCTGCCCACTCAATAAAGAAGGCAGGGACCAATTTCTCCCTAAACCTGAGTACTTGCAATTTTTCCCGTGTGTGTCTAGTTTACAATGCTCATCGACATTCATGATCCACAACCTAATAACATATATAGAACTGCATTCATGTACCCATTCATACAGATGAGAAGGTGAGGCCCCTAGGGGTCACACTAGCTAGAGGAGACAAAGCTAGAGACTAAAGCCCGGGTCTCCTGTTTCCTATGTCAGGGCTGACTCCCTATGTAAGCAAGCTTACCAAAAAAGAATGAATTTCTTCACCTCCTATTTCCAATCTCCCTGGGACTTAACAAAGTACTTGTACTTTGTCGCAGCTCAGTAAATATTTCTTGCCTGTCCGACTACTGCCAAGTAATGGGAAAGAAAGAATAAAAATATGTAGAAAGAAAAAGGAGAAATTAGATAAACAAAGGAAGAGGAAATAACATTAATCAGCTTAGCAAATAAAGCATAATCTAGGGAAAAAATGGAAAAGTGGAGAAAAACCTCTTAAACCACAATAAAGAGTCATACGTCAAAAAAAGATTTAAATGCCATATACCAAAAAGCTGACAGTGGTAATAACAACTTCAACTACTACCACTTTAATCTATGAGGCTCTGTGGTAAGCCTATTAACTCTCTGAGGTAGGGAAGTAATACTATTATCCCCATTTAAGGGGTGAAGAAAGTGGGCTCAGAGAGGTTAAGCAACTTGCCCAAGGCTATAGAGCTAATAAGGGTAGAGCTAGGATTCCAACCCAGCCAGTCTGACTCAATTTTCATTTTTTTTATATTTTCTATACTTTGCAAATCTCCTACAATGAGCATGTATTACCTTTATTTTTTAATCCTGTAGCATTCATCGTGTATAGAAATAATTTTGTCATTACATCATTAAGTATAGTTAATTACTATTTCTATTCATCATTTGTATGTCACCTCAATTAGACTGTTAAGAGCCTGTGTCTAAGGCAGTGTCATGTTTTAATGCATATTATAGCTGCTCGATGAATACTTCTTAAATGAATGGACAATGGAGAGAAAAATGTGGGAGTATGAAGCAAAACAACCACCACCACAAAAAAAAAAAAAAGGTTTAGGGGGGTGATGAAAGAGATAGATGAGGAATAGAAAAACAGGCACAGAAACATAATGATCAAGAACAGGAGATGTATGTGGGGCATAGGTAGAAAGACAGACACATAGCAATAAAGTGGGGCAAAGTAGAAAGGAAGCTTGCTACATGGAACCCTGTTTTGGTGAAATTGTAAACTAAAATTAAAGCTAAAATGCATTAACAAAGAGAAGCCAGTTATAGGCGAGAAAGGAGACTTTTAAGATACGGTACTTTAAAATTTTTAAATAGAAAAATTGTTTCAAAGTACCTTATGAGAGGGGGAAGTACTAAAATTGCTTTTCTGGCAAAGCCTGTCCCTTCATCCAACAATTATCCTAAGATACTTGAGATCTCATCTCCATAAATTCAATAGGCAATTGGGGCCACTTTCTCTTTTGAGACCAGATGCAGAAACAGAAATTACAGTCATTTCCTATATTGCAGAAATTAGCTGGCCAGTTGAAAGCCACCTGCATGCATAATTCACATCATCAGAGGTTGGCATCTAGAAGGCTCAAGGCCCTGTCCTCTCTGCCACATACTTCACCCATGTAGAAGCTAAGCTCAGAAAAGCAATGGTGAAGTTTCAGTTTGCCGTTTGCCCATGTTATGAGGGGGTGATCTTTTGTGGTTCTTGACCTCTTGGGAATAAGAATAATATTTTTTTCTCATAGTAATACATACACATAGTTAAAATAATACTGAGGCATGGCTGATAGCAAATAACAGCAGTTCCCTGCCTCACCATTCCCCATCATCCTCACAGGAAGCAACACTTTTTTATAATTTCAACTGTTTTTTTTTCCTGGTTACTATATTATATAATCTAAATAGCATGCCTAAACATCTATGCATTTAACAATTTTAGATGTTATCTATTGACTTTCTTTTATAATAATTAAGAATTTAGCTTTCTTATACTTTCGACACACAACGCCACATCCTTCACTTCTCTCAATCCATCTATCACAATTCTTGGTTACATGAGTAGCCATTTAGACATAAAAATGAGTTTATATGATTATGACTATGTAATTATTGGTCACTGCTAAACAAAGTAGTATATTGTTGTTAGTCTTAGCATATTATCGTTAGTCTTTTGATTTTTTCCCAAAAGTTAATAAGTGCTTCAGTATTTCATTTTTTGAGATTTCTGAATTTCTTTTTTTTTTTTTAAGTAGGCTCCATGCCCAGTATGGAGCCCAATGCAGAGCTTGAACTCATGACCCTGAGATCAAGACCTGAGCTGAGATCAAGGGCTGGACACTTAACCAACTGAACCAACCAGGCACCCCAAGATTTCTGCATTTCTAATGCTATTTTTATCCAAGTGTTTTAACAGTTCTGTAAAATACTTATCAATAATTTTTCCAAACACTCCAACCCATCTAAAATCTGCTGGTTCCATATTCCCCCTGAAGATTGCCCTCTCTCAGCTCTCTGTTCTCCTGCTAAAAACTAGGCCAGTTATTTTATGGCCTGGAACATGACTGTACTCCTGGGACTTCTCCTCACCATTCTCTGGAGTTGGATTCTTGGTTTCCTGGATCTTATACTGTGTCTTCTTTTTTCTTGGTTTACTCTCCCATTTCAATAGAGTACCACCTCCAATAGCTTCCAGAGAAAGCATTCATAGGAGGAATTTTTTGAGATCTTGTATATTCTACTCTAATATTTAATATGAACATGATTGGATTGCTATATAATTTTAAGATGAGAATCATATTCCATTAAAAAATTAGACATTTATGGTCAATTGATTTTCAACAAGAGTGCCAGAACAATTGGATACGCACAAGCAGAATAATGAAGTTGGATCCTTAAATCATACCATACACATAAACTCAAAATGAGTCAAAGACCTAAATATTAATAGCTAAAACTATAAAACGCTTAGAAGATAAAATAGGTATGAATCTTCATGACCTTGGATTAGGCAATGGTTTCATTGCCAAAAAGCAAATATATAAATGGGACTTCATGAAAATTAAAACTTTGTGCTTTTAAGGACACTATTAACAAAGTGAAAGATAACACATAGAATGGGAGAAAATATCTGCAAATGTATCAGATATGGGACTTGTAGCTAGAATACATAAAGAATGCTTACAATTCAATAATAGGAAGACAAATTACCCAATTAAAAATGGGTATATGATTTGAGTAGACATTTCTCCAAAGATACAAATGGCCAATAAGCAGATGAAGAGAAGCTCGACATCAATAGTTATCAGGGAAATGGAAATTAAAACCACAATGAGATAACTACTTCACACCCACTAGGATGGCTATGACCATAATAATAATAATAATAATAACAACAAGTGTTAGCAAAGATGTATTAGAAATAAGAGTCCTCATGCACTGCTGATGGAAAGAAAAAATGGTACAACTGCTGTGGAAAAATTTGGCATTTCTCCAAAAAGTTAAAGATAGAATTACCATGTAACCCAGCATTCCACTCCTAGGTATATACCCAAGAGAATTAAAAACATATGTCAACACATAAACTATACATTACTGTTCATAACAGCATTATTCATAATAGCCCCAAAGTAGAACCAACCCAAATATCCAGTAATTGATAAATGGACAAAGAAGGGCATATCCACGCAATGGGATACTATTCAGCCATAAAAACGAATGAAGTAGTAATACATGCTACAATATAGATGAACCTCAAAAACATTATGCTGAGAGAGAGTAGCCAGACAAAAAAGGTCACATATCATACGATGCCATTTATAGGAAATGTTCAGAGTAGGCAAATTAGTATAGACAGAAAGCAGGTTAGTGTTTGCCAGGGGCTGGAGGGGGGGGATGGGGTAAATGGGAGTAACTGCTAATGGGTAGAGTTTCTTTTGGAGGTGATGAAAATGTTCTGGAATTAGATACTGGTGGTGGTTGCACAACTCCATGAATGTGCTAAAAATCACTGACTTGTATAATTTTAAATGGGTAAATTTTATGGTATGTGAATTATAGTTCATTAAAACTGTCTTTAGAAAAGTAATACAATACAATACAATACAATATAGGAACATATGGTTAAATGTGATGATTCAACTGCATTTCTCCTTTCCCCTTCCTCCCCCAAATCCCATAAACATGATACTAAGAAAATAAATGGGACATTAGTTATCCGCCCCTCAAAAAGAGATCAGAAAATCACTGGGACAGTTTGAGTTTTCACTGAAAGGCAGAGGAAAGACTATTTTTTTTTTTTGGAGAGAGGGAGAGGGGGGTAGGTGCAGAGGGAGAGAGAGAATCTTAAGCAAGCTCCACGCCCAGCATGGAGCCCAACATGGGGCTCAGTCTCACAATCCTGAGATCATGACCTGAGCTGAAATCAAGAGTCGGATGCTTCACTGACCGAGCCACCCAGGCACCCCAGAGGAAAGGCTATCTAACCTGAACAGATTTGAAGGGATGAAATTCAAATTTTTTAAATAAAAAATAAAGCTGTTTCTGTAATTACAAATATACATACATATGCACATGGATAAATAGAACAGAAGAGAAAACAGCCAAAGAGAAGGTTTAACAGAAATTGTGAAGACAGACTGTGACTGGAGGAGAGGTAACTGACTTGGTGGTATGCAGGGTACTATACCTGGAGCATCTGCAGAGGTGGAGGGACAAAGCAGAAGGTAAACTGCTCACCCTGTAGGAAGTGAGGAGGCTCAGAACAGGGAGGCATGGGATACAGTAGAAAACAGGGATGAAGCACAGGGCTCAAACTAATAAAGGACATTTAAATGTCAGTATACAAATAGTGGAACCCTCAGGTCCCTTTCCCCAACTTCAGAGCCTGGCCACTATCCCTAACCAATCTCCACATCCAAGAAACCTGAAATTGATTTTCTGGTGGCAAACAAGAAAAGCCACAGACTTGAACAACAGCCCAAAAGAAGGCTGGTATTAAGTCCCAGGCTTCAAAATGGAGGAAGGTGGGTGGGTGGACTAATTAGGACCTTCAGTCTCCTTTTTCCCATCGTGTTCCCAGATTGTCAGCACCCAGATATCTCTCCCACCCCACCTTCTACCCCTAGGTGAGAGATTAGAAGTCTACTCTGGACAAAAAGGAAGAGGTCCAGAGAAAAGATCCCAAGATACTAACATTTGAAGCTTATATGTAAGCTCATGGTCATCAGACATTTGAGGAAAATTCCCAATGCTAAAGAGAGAGAACAACACAAAGAATCAAAGTGATTCTAAGGACACAGACAATGAAGGTGGCAGAAGAAAACTTTAAAACATTATAATTGATATCCTCATTAGAGATAACAGAAGGTATTCCACTCATACCAAAAATACAGAATACCATATAGAAAAGGAATATTCTAGGATAAGAAAATGTCTTAAAAATTAAAAATATGATAGGAGTGCCTGGGTGGCTCAGTCAGTTAAACATCTGTCTTTAGCTCAGGTCATGATCCTGGGGTCCTGGGATCGAGCCCCATGTAGGGCTCTCTGCTCAGTGGGGAGTTTACATCTCCCTCTGTCACTCCCCCTGCTTGTGCTCTCTCTCTCCCTCTCTTTCTGTCAAATAAATAAATAAAATATTTTAAAAAATTTTTTAAATATGACAGCTGAAATAGAAGAGTTGGAATATAAAGATAGAAAATTCTCCCAGAAGGTTAAAAAAAAAAAAAGAAGGAAGGAAGAGAGGAAGAAGAACATACCAAAGAGATGGAAAATAGGAAAAAAATATAAAAAGTTTAGGAGATCTTTCCGGGCTTAGCATTGGACTAATAGAGTAATAATAGCAAATGCTGTGCTGATTACTGCCATAGGTGCTTTATATGGACTAACTCATTTAATCCTCTCAACAACCCTATGGAATAGATGCTATTATTACTATCCACATTTTACTGATGGGGGGCACAGAAAGGCTAAGCAACTTATACAAGGTGATTAGGTAGTAAGTGGTAAATTCAGGATCTAAAACCTAGGCAGCCTGGCTTCAAAAACACTGCATTTAGGGCACCTGGGTGGCTCAGTCGGTTAAGCATCTACCTTGGTCTCAGATCATGTTCCCAGGGTCCTGGGATCAAGTCCTGCACTGGGCTCCCTGCTCAATGGGGAGTCTGCTTCTCCCTTTGCCCTTCACCTGCTCTCACTCTCTCAAATAAATAAAAAAAAATCTTTAAAAAAAGAAACCAGTGCACTTAAACATTAATCATACTACCTCTCCTAGAAGTTCCCAGAAGAAAGGGTAGGGGAAATAAAAGGAAAGAAATCATCAAGAGCATTGCCCATAATTGAAAGATATTACTCTCCATATTAAAAGGACCAACTGAGTGCTGCCCATCACAAAGAATGAATGAAACAATACATGAATGCACATCACTGTGGAATTTCAGAACCTTGAGGATAAAGAGAAGATTCTAAAAACTTTTGAAGAAAAAAAAGGTCACATTCAAAGGGATGGAAATTAGAATGTATTGAACAGCAACACTGGATTCTAAAAGACAGGGAGCAATGACTAATTTTTATTATAATTTCATTGAACTACAATTCACATACCATAAAATTCACCTATTTAAAGTATAATTCAATTATGTTTTCAGTATATTCACAGTGTTGTGCAATATTCACAAAAAATTCATTTTAGATCGTCATAACCCTTAAAATAAATCTTGTACCTTTTAAGCCATTATTCTCCAATCCTCCTATCTCCACCAGCCCATGGCAACCATCAATGTACTTTCTGTCTCTACTGATTTGCCTACTATGGGTACTTCATGTAACTGGAGTTATTCAACATATGGCCTTTTGTGAATGGCTTCTTTCATTTAGCGTAATATTTTCAAGGTTCATCCACATCATTCCCTTTTATGACTGAGTAATATTCCATTGTACAGATTTATCGCATCTGTTTATCAGTTCTCCAGTTAGTAGACATTTGTATTGTTTCTACTTTTTGGATATTATGAATAATAATACAGTTTTGTACCCTATACTATTTTTATGATGTGAAAAAAAGTTGGTTTTTTTTTAAAGATTTTATTTATTTATTTGACAGAGAGAGAGACAGCGAGAGAGGGAACACAAGCAGGGGGAGAGGGAGAAGCAGACTTCCCACTGAGCGGAGAGCCCGATGCAGGGCTCGATCCCAGGACCCTGAGATCATGGCCTGAGCTGAAGGCAGACACTTAACGACCGAGCCACCCAGATGCCCCGAAAAAAAGTTTTTTAGGAAGAATTGTAGAGGGAAAATTACATTAGAAACATTACTTCAAGGATGCCTGGTTGAAGTCCCCCTGCTTGTGTGCTCTCTCCCTGACAAATAAATAAATAAATTCTTTAAAAAATAAAAAAAATTTTTAAAAAAGTATTATTTCAGCATCCACTCATGATGAATAATGTGAAACATTACCATGATTCTAAAAACCAGAGCCACGGGCACCTGGCTGGCTCAGTCAGTAGAGCATGCAAACCCCACATTGGGCATGGAGCCTACATCAAAAACAAATAAAAATAAAAACCAGAGCCATATAAAAAGATATATTTTGATATGTGTCACTCTCTTCCACCCTTACTACCCCACCTCCATTCCTACATTCTTTCCACTCTGTTCCCACACTCCCCTATAGGTGACCAATCTCTTTAGTTTCTGGTTTATCCTTTCTGTTCTTTTTCATAAATGAGCACAAACATGTATTTTCTTATACTCTCCTCTTTCTTATATAAGGGTAGCATATTATAGATATTCTGTTGAACCTTCTTTTCACTTAATATCTTTCATATCAATCCATAGCAGTTCACACAGAATTTCTTCACTGCTTTTTACAGCAGCAGAGCATTCCATTTCATGGAGATAATATAGTTTATTCAATCACTCTTTCTTTGCAAGAATATCCTTTCATATGTTTATGAGTTATCTGTATCACTTCTTTAGTAAAACATCTGTTCATGTCTTTTGTTCATTTTACAACTGGATTTTTTTTACTGTTGAGTTTTGAAAGTTCTTTGTATATGCTAGTATTAAGACCTTTGTTGATATGTGTTTTGCAAATATTTTCTTGGAGTCTGTAACTTTCTTTTTATCCTCATAACAGAGTTTTTTGCAGTGCCAAATTCTTTTAATTTTTTAAAAGAAATTTTATCTGGGGCGCCTGGGTGGCTCAGTCAGTTAAGTTTCTGCCTTCAGCTCAGGTCATGATCCCAGCGTCCTGGGATCGAGCCCTGCATGAGGCTCTCTGCTCAGCAGGGAGCCTTCTTCTCCCTCTGCCCCTCCCTCCCTGCTCATGGTCTCTCCTCTAATAAATAAATAAAATCTTTAAAAAAAAAAGATACTAGCCATCTATTTCAGAGAGAAAGAGAGGGCACATGAGTCAGGGAAGGGGCAGAGGGAGAGAATATCCAAGTAGACTCCTGCTGAGTACAGAGCCCAAGACTCCATGACCCATGAGATCAGGACCTGAGCTGAAACCAAGAGTCACTCAACCGACTGAGCCACCCAGGTGTCCCCAAAGTCTTTTAATTTTAATGAAGTCCAACTTATTAATGTTTCATTGTTATTTTATTTTATAGAATGTTCTTTTGGTGCTATGTCTAAGACTCTTCATGTAGCCCCATTTTCCAAAGATACTCTTCTATGTTTTCTGTAAAAATGTTTATAGTTTTATGTTTACACTTAAATATATGATCCATTTTGAATTAATTTTTGTATATGGTGTGAGCTTTACATGGAGGTTCATTTTCTTATCCCCTAAGGTAGTCCAACTGTGCCAGCACCATTTGTTGAAATGAATATCCTTCCTAGAGCCCAGATGTCCATCAACAGATGAATGGATAAAGAAAATGTGGTACATATACTCAGCCATCAAAAAAAAAAAAAAGAAATCTTGCCATTTGCAATGACATGGACGGAACTAGAAGGTATTATACTAAGTGAAATAAGTCAATCAGAGAAAGATAATTATCATATGATTTCACTCATATGTGGAATTTAAGAAACAAAACAGAGGATCATAGGGGAAGAGAGGAAAATGAAACAAGATAAAACCAGAGAGGGAGACAAACCATAAGAGACTCTTAACCATAGGAAACAAACTGAGGGTTGCTGGAGGGGAGGGGGGTGATGGACATTAGGAGGGCATGTGATGTAATGAGCATTGGGTATTATATAAGACTGATGAATCACAGACCGGTACCTCTGAAACCAATAATACATTATATGTTAATAAAAAAAAATTTTTTTAAGGGGCGCCTGGGTGGCTCAGTCGGTTAAGCATCTGCCTTCAGCTCAGGTCATGATCCCAGGACCCTGGGATCAAGCCCCCACATTGGGATCCCTGCACAGCGAGCCCACTTCTCCCTCTCCCTCTGCCTGCTGCTCTCCCTGTTTGTGCACTCTCTCTCTCTCCCTCTCTGTTAAATAAATAAATAAATCTTAAAAAATTTTTTTCAAAAAAAATGAAATGAAAATCCTTCCTTCATTGAATTGACTTTGATCCTTTATTAAAAATCAATTAGACTAGGCAATGATTTCTTTGATATGACAGCAAAGTGCAAAAAACAAAGAAAATAGATAAATTGAACTTCATCAAAATTAAAAATTTTGTGCTTCGAAGGACTCCATCAAGAAAGTGAAAAAATAGGGGCGCCTGGGTGGCACAGCGGTTAAGCATCTGCCTTCGGCTCAGGGCGTGATCCTGGCGTTATGGGATCGAGCCCCACATCAGGCTCCTCCACTATGAGCCTGCTTCTTCCTATCCCACTCCCCCTGCTTGTGTTCCCTCTCTCGCTGGCTGTCTCTATCTCTGTCAAATAAATAAATAAAATCTTTAAAAAAAAAAGAAAGTGAAAAAATAGTTCACAGAATGGACAAAAATATTTGAAAATCATACCTCTATATCCAGAATATATAAAGAACCTTTGCAACTCAATAAGAAGAAGACAAATAACCCAACTGAAAAATGAGCAAAAGATTTGAGTAGACATTGCTCCAAAGAAGATATACAAAGAACCAATAAGCACATTTTAAGAGAATTCGAAACATATGTCCACACAAAAACTTGCACACAAATGTTCATAGCAGCATTATTCATAATAGCCAAAAGTGGAAATAGTACAAATGTCCATCAACTGAAAAATGGATAAACAAAATGGAATACTATGGAATATTATTCAGACATCAAAAGGAATGAAATACTAATACATGCTACAACATGGGTGAACTTTGAAAACATAATGCTATGTGAAAGAAGCTAGACACAAAAGACACATAGTTAAGGATTCCATTTATATGAAATGTGCAGAATAAGCAAATCCCTACAGACAGAATGTAAATTAATCATTGCAAAAGTCTGGGGGATCAGGGAAGGAGGGTATGAAGAATGACTGCTAATGAGTGCCTGATTTCTTTTTAGGGTGATGAAAATGTTCTGAAATTAGATAATGGTAATGTTTGCACCACTGTGTGAATATACTAAAAACCACTGAATTTTATACTAGAATTTTTTTAAATAAAAAATCTATTGATGGTATGTGTTGCACCATTTCTGGGATTTTGTGTTCTAGTCCATTGATCTATGTGTCTATTCCTCAGACAATACCACACTGTCTTAAGTACTGTACTTGTATAGTAAGTCTTAAAAATAGGAATAATTATTGCTCCCCCTTTATTTCTTTTTAGCCATTCTAGTTCCTTTTCCTTTTCATGAAGTTTTTAAAATAAGCTTGATTATATCTACAAAATATATTGTTGGGGTTTTGATAGGAATTGCATTATACCTATGGATCACTTTGAGAGGAACTGATATTTCTACTATGCTGAATCTTCCAATCCATGCACACATTATACCTCCCCATTTATTGGTTGATTTCTTTCATTTGTGTTTTAAAATTTTTGGCATATACCATATAGATCTTGTAATCATTTTATTAGATTTATATCTATTCCAATTTTTTGGAGTGATTTAAATGGCATATATTTTTAATTTTTGTTTCCACATGTTCTTTCCTAGTATATGGGAATATAATTGACTTGTGTGTATTGATCTTGTACACTGTGACCTTGCTGAACTCACTCATTAATCCTAAAAACTTTAAAAAAATCTTCACTTTTTAAAAACATTTATTTATTTATTTATTTATTCATTCATTCATTCATTCATTCATTCATTTAAGTCATCTCTATACCCAATGAGGGGCTCAAACTCACAACCCCAAGATCAAGAGTCTGATGCTCTTCTTACTAAGCCAGCTAGGCACCCCTACAAACTTTTTTTGGACTCCTTTTCTATACAGATAATCAATCAATCATGTAATCTAAAAACAGAGCCAGTTTTATTTCTTCCTTTTCAATATGTATGCATTTTATTTCCTTTTCATGCCTATTGAGTTGGCTAGGACTTCCGCTATTATGATGAATAAAAGAGTGGAGAAAGCAGGCATCCTTGTCGTGTTCCTGATCTTAGGGGGAAAGCACTCAATCTTTTGCTATTAAGTATCATGACTCTATCAAGTTGAGAAGGTTCTTCTCTATATCTAATTTTCTAGTGTTTATATTTTACTCATGAATGAGTGTCAAATTTTGTCACATGCATTTTCTGCATCAATTGATATGATCATGCAATTTTTCTCCTTTAGCCTGTTATAGGGAATTACTTTTGATTTTCCAGTATTGACCAACCTTGTATTCCTGGAATAAATCCCAGTTAATCATGATGTATAATTCTTTTTTTATACACGAATTGCAAAGAGGGGCGCCTGGGTGGCTCAGGCGGTTAAGTATCTGGCTCTTGGTTTCTGCTCAGGTCATGATCTCAGGGTCCTGAGATCTAGCCCTGCATTAGGCTCCCAGATCAGCAGGGAGTCGGCTTCCCCTCTCTCCCTCTCTGCCCCTCCCCCTGCTTGTGCACGCGCTCTCTCTCTCTCCCTCTCTCTCAAATAAATAAATAATTCTAAAAAAAGAATTGCAAAGATTTGTTGAGAAAATTTGCATCTAAGATCATGAGATATACTGGTGTGTGCTTTTCCCTTTTTTGTACTGCCTTTGTCTGGTTTTGTTATTAGGGTACTATATACTTCATATAATGAGTTGGCAAGTGTACCGTCCTCTGCTATTTCCTGGAAAAGACTGTGCAGAATTGATACTAATTTTTCTCAAATGTTTGGTAGAATTGTCCAGTGAAATGATTAGAGTCAGATTTCTTTACGAAGCTTTTTAAAAATTTTTTACAGATTTATTTATTTATTTTTGAGAGAGAGAAGAGGGGGAGAGAGAAATTGTGCAAGCAGGCAGAGGGACAGAGGGAGAGGGAAAGGGAGAGAAACGGACTCCCTATTGAGCGCAGAGCCCCATGCAGGGCTCAATCTCAGGAACCTGAAATTATGACGTGAGCTAAAATCAAGAGTCCCGAAGCTTAACTGACTGAGTCACCCAAGTGCCCCTCTTTATGAAAGTTTTAAATTACAAATCCAATTCCTTTAATAGTTATAGGACTATTCATATTATCTATTTTGTATTGTGTGTTTTGGTAGTTTGTATTTCTCAAGGAATTGGTCCGTTTCATCCATGTTTTTAAATTTATGTCAGTAGAGTTGTTCATAGTATTGCATTACTATTCCCTAATGGCTGAAGGATCTGTAGTAATATCCCCCATTTAATATCTGATATTGGTAATTTGTATCTTCTCTCTTTTTATTTTTTTCAGTCTTGCTAGAGGATTATCAATTTTATTGATAATTCCAAAGAACTAACTTTTTGTTTCACTGATTTTCTCTATTGTTTTCCTATTTTCAATTTCATTTATTTCTGCTCTTTATTATTTCATTTCCTGTACCTGCCTTGGGTTTATTTTATTCTTTCTCTAGTTTATTTCAGGTGGTCACTTAGATTATTGCTCTGAGTTCCTTCCTCTTTTCTATTTTACTTATTTAGTGCTATAATTTCTCTCTCAGCAACAACTCTGTATAGACCTGCTAATCTTTTTGTTGCTGTTCATTTATTATATTGTGTTTTTTTATGAGATTCCTACTTTAATGGCGCCCTCTTCTGTCAGCATAACAAAGTCTAGATATTTAATAAATTTGTGTTTCTGTTTCTGTGATAGGGGAGAGTTCATGTGCTTTCTGATTTTGTGGTTCTCTGTAGTCATGTTAGCTCTAACTCTTGCTCATCTTCTTTTCCCCTTCACCACCCAATTGACAAAGGGTTCTTTTCAGATTTTTTTTTACCTTTTTTTTCTTTCCCAGAATCTATGTGTTTCAAAGACTGCCCCTTCAAATCACGTATGTTTGTAAGCTTCCTTCCTGTAGTTTATACTCGGTTCCACCTAACCAGTTTAAAAAATTTAGGGTGAACTTGGTCTTTTGGGGGATGGTTTTTTATAACTTTAGGCTTTTTAGTTATTTTCCCCTCTTCTGTTTTCCCCTCAAGTTTTCTCAATCAGCTTTGCTCACCACAAAACCTTCTAAGAGGGCAGGTGGAAGGACAAGGAAACATGAGACATAACACACTATAATTTGGTTGGTGTTATCTCTCCTTTTACTTAGTTATTTTGAAGTTTACATATTCTTTTTCTTCCAGTTATGGTGAGGGTATGGTTTGGTGCAGTTTTATTTTTCTCTTTTTATTCTATATTGCTTTTGGAAGAAATGTTGAAATATTGGGCCATAGTTGGCTGCCATTGTTGTCAGCTACCCAGAAATTCTCCATAATACAGAATTCTAATAGTAAATGTTATATACGGTGACTACAAGTGTTTCTTAGTATAAAGATATTTATACTAGGGAAGATGTGGGAAATAATGTATAATTTTCCCAGGGCTAAGCTAATGTTTCTTTTATCCTGTTTTCAATTTCAATGTTTTGCTTGGAAGACAAATGCCTCCCCTCTTCTCCCAACTACCAGCACTAAATATGAAACACCAAGATTCTAATATGTAAGTTATTTCAGTTTTTATCTCCAGTATAATATGAATTTCAGGAGTAAACTGCAGTAGAGCCTGTCATTCTAGTTGAGAGTGTTTAGTTAGATTAGAAGAGATAACATATCCAAGAGTTCTTTCGAAGATTCATCTATTTAGATACCAATCTCTCATATGCCATGGTTACCTTTGGGGAGACCTTACTTGCTAAAGCTGTGACAGATAAAAATAGATTTCGTGGGGCACCTGGGTGGCTAAGCCATTAAGCATCTGCCTTTGGCTCAGGTCATGATCCCAGGGTCCTGGGATCCAGCCCGCATCGGGCTCCCTGCTCAGTGGGAAGCCTGCTTCTCCCTCTCACACTCCCTCCCCTTGCTTGTGTTCCCTCTCTTGCTGTCTCTCTCTGTCAAATAAATAATCTTTAAAAAAACAGATTTCGTTATGATATCTGTTTTTAAGACATTATGATTTCAAAATAAATGCTCATGAATAACATTTCTAATTAAAGTTTAATAGCCAAGTTCTCTCATGCAACTTTTTCAGAAAGTATGACATTGGAATCAATATAGCAGAGTGGTTGAGGCATGTGATTCTCAGAGCCAGAATGCCTGGATGAATATCCAAGTTCTGCCATTTTATAGATGTATGACCAAGTTACTAAACACCTCAATACCTCTTGTTTTCTCACCTAGAAAATGGAGGTAGTGGATGCCTGGGTGGCTCAGTCAGTTAAGCTTCTGACTTGGGTTTCAGTTCAGGTCATGATCTCAAGGTCGTGAGACTGAGCCCTGCATCAGGCTCTGCACTGGGTGTGGAGCCTGCTTAAGATTCTCTCTCCCTCTCCCTCTATCTTTCCCCACTCCTCTTTCTCTCTCTTAAAAAAAAAAAGAAGAAAGAAAACGGAGGTAGTAACAGTACCTCCATCATGGTGTAGTTGGGAGGATTAAGTGAGTTAATACATGTAAGGCACGTAAAACAGTGCGTAACATAGTAAGTCCGTGTAAGTGCAATATTTATAATATAACTTAGTTTTACCACTATTTTTTTAAAGATTTTATTTATTTATTTGAGAGGGAGAGAGAGCATGAGCAGGGTGGAGGAGAGGGGCAGAGGGAGAGAGAGAAGCAGACCCTCTGCTAAGCAGGAAGCCCAACATGGAGCTCGATCCCAGGACCCTGAAATCATGACCTGAACCAAAGGCAGATGCTTAACCAACTAAGCCACCCAGGTGCCCCAGTTTTACCAGTATTTTTAACGGCCGTATTAATTATCTGTTGCTGCATAAAAAATAGTCATAATTTCACAGCTTTAAACAACACCCATTTCTTATCTCACCATTTCTCTAGGTCAGGGATATGGGTACTGCTTAACCGGGTCCTCTGCCTCAGTTTCATACAAGGCTGCAATGAAGGTGTTGATCTGGGCTTGGGTTCCCTTCTGAAGGATGACTAGGAAAGGATTTGCTCCAAACTCATGATTGTTAGCAAGTGTCATTTCTTTGTCATTGTCTGTGGGACTGAGGACCCAGTTTCTAGGACCCAGTTTCTAGGCTATTGGCCAGAAGCCATCCTAAGTTCCTTGTTACATGGGACTCCTCAACATAGCAACTTGTTCATCAAAGCCAGCAAGGTAGAGACTCAGCTAGAAAGACAGAGGTTACAATCTCTTGTAACCTAATCACAGAAGTAATATCTCACCACCTGTGTCATTTTTTACTGGTTAGAAGTAAGTCACTTAAGCCAGCCCACACACAAGGGGGGTGACTACCTGGACACAGGGACCACTGGAGGCCATCTTAGAGTCTGTTGACCACACATCTTAACAAGAAAGTGCAGTATTTTTTTTGAAGATTTTATTTTTAAGTAATCTCTACACCCAACATGCGGCTCAAACTCACAACCCAGAGATCAAGAGCCGCATGCTACATGGACCTAGCCAGGCAGGCACCCCAAAAAGAAAGTGCAGTACAGTAGAGATGTTTCAGAACATTGATTCTATTATCAACTTAACCAATTTTAAGTGCTGAGTAACTTGGGCAGGTTACTTAACCCCTGTGAGTCTGTTTCCTCATCTTTAACATGAAGTAATAATAGTACTTGGGAGATACTTCAGGAAGGATAAAATATGAATATATGTATCTTCCTTTGAACTTACTGAGTGCTTAATAAAATTAGTTAATATTATTCCAAAGCTAACAGAATAGATATTTAATTTAACCAGCTAGTGTATTCTATACATTACCGCTAATCAGTTGATCAGATAGGGCTTGAGAAAAATGAACAAAAACAAAAGATCATTACAAATTGTTACTCTTCCCTGATAATTATAACTTTGAAAAGTGTCACTTCTGTATAGATCCTCCACTAGGTTATGGTTTCTTTTAAAGGTGCTTCTATGCTCAGAACCAGATTAACAATGACAATTAGAACTCAACTCCACACATCAGCTATATCTCAACTCTAATCCAGCCACAGCATCTGCTATGTATGTATAGATTAAGACTTTTAATTGTGTTATTAGTATATTTTCTTTATTTAACTAAATACAATTCAATCTACCATTACTGAGATCCTTCTATGGTCCAATCCCTTTGCTGGACACTTGAGAATACAGTTCCAAACCTCAAGGAGCTCAGAGTCTCTATGGAGAGAAAGATAAGCATGGGATAATAATACAGTGTGATACGCAGTGTGGCAGAAGTTGGCACAGGGTAATATGGGAACACAGAGGAGGAAAATTAACCTAAATTAGGCGAGCCAGGAAATGCTTCCTCAACAAGGTGATACCTGACTGGAGGCTTAAAGCACTGTATAATTTCATTTATATATGGAATCTAATAAATAAAACAAATGAGCAATCAAAACAAAACAGAAACAGGGGATACAAGAGGTGAAATAGAAATATCCTTGCTTTCAGTTTCATAGTCCAACGAGGGAGACAAATTCACAAAAAGCTAATAACACTACATGTGATGAAATGCTGCAAGAACATAGGAAAGCACATTCTGCCTGGGGTGAAGGGGGTCACCAAAGGGTTCACAGAGGAGAAAGCTGAGCCAGACTTTAAGGATGGAAAGTTGTATTGGCGTTTATTTGACCTTCTCTAAGTTTTCTCCATTGCTGCTTCCAGCATTAAGTGAAATTTTCCAGGTTGGGGTCATTTTATTTTTTGTTAATCACCCTTCATTATCCACATGTGATTAAAGAAACAACTAATTGGAAATTAGAACATTAGAACTATCTACCTGCATTACACCTTGCCTGTCTCCTGAATTAAGCATTATCATGTCAAGGTATATCCAAATATTGCTTAAATAATGGTAGTATTCATATTAATAATAATAGCCTAACATTTGTATAATGTGTTCCAGTTTAGAACCCACATTTCACAGACATTACATTTACAAATTAATTATATTTCAGACATATAGAAAATATAGAAAATGATAAAACAGCCACCTATAATCACATCACGTAATTAACTGGATGTTACTGGTTTTACTTTTTTTGCTTTGGCTCTCTCTTTCTCTCTCTAAGAAATAATGTAAAACAGACACATAAAACAACGGAATAGAATAGAGAGCCCAGAAAAAACCCAAGTATATATGGTCAATTAATCTATGACAAAGGAGGCAAGACTATACAATGGGGGAAAGGCAGTCTCTTCAATAAATGGTGTTGGGAATACTGGATAGTACATGCAAAAGAATGAAACTGTACCACTATCTTACACCATGTAAAAAAATAAAATAGATTAAAGACTTGAATGAATACCTGACACTATAAAACTCCTAGAAGAAAACACAGACAGTGAGCTCTTTGACATCAGTTTCAGCAATATTTTTTTGGACCAGTCTCCCCAGGCAAGGGTAACAAAAGCTAAAATAAATGGAATTACATTAAACTAAAAAGCTTTTGCACAGCAAAAGAAACCATCAATGAAATGAAAACACAACCCATTGAATGGGAGAAGATATTTGCAAATCATACATCCAATAAGAGGTTAATACCTAAAATACATAAAGAACTTATACAACTCAATATCAAAAGAACAACCCAATTAAAAAATGGGCAGAGGACCTCAATAGACATTTTTCCAAAGAAGATATACAGATGGCCACCAGGCACATGAAAAGATGCTCAGTATCACTAATCATCAGAGAAATGCAAACCAAAACCACAATGAGCTATCACCTCACACCTGTCAGATTGGCTATTATCAAAAATACAAAAAATAACCAGTGTTGATGAGGATGTGGAGAAAAGGAAACCCTCCCACACTGTTGGTGGAAATGTAAACTGATGCAGCCACTATGAAAAACAGTATGGAGCTTCCTCAAAAAATTAAAAGCAAAGCTACCATATGATCTGGCAATTTCACTTCTGTGTATCTATCTGAAGAAAACAAAAACAACAATATGAAGAGATATATGCACCTCTATGTTCACTGCAGCATCATTAACAATAGCTCAAATATGGAAACAAACTAAGTGTCTATCAATAGATGGATGGATAAAGATAGTGGGACACACAAATACACACACACACACACACACACACACACACAGACACAGGAATATTACAAAGCCCCTAATAAAGAATGAAATTTTGCAATTTGTGACAACATGGATATGGACCTAGAGAATATTATGCTAAGCAAATAAGTCGAAGAAAGACAAATACTGTATAATTTCACTTATATATGGACTCATAAATAAAACAATAAGCAAATAAAACAAAACAGAAACAGACTCAAAGATAGAAGAAACAAACTGTTGGCTACCAGAGTGGGGAGGGGGTTGGGGGTGGGCAAAATAAGTGAAGGACATTAAGAGATACAAACTTCCAGATATAAAATAAATAAATCATGGGAATGTAATGTACAGCACAGAGAATACAGTTGATTCTTGAATAACAAGGGTTCGAACTGCTTGGGTCCACTTACACATAGATTTTTTTTCAATAAATATACTGAAAAAACTTTTGGAGATTTGTGACAGTTTGAAAACACTCACAGAGAAATAAGAAAAAGGTATATCAGAGGGGAGGTAGGCAGGGGGAGGGTGAAAAAGATAAAGGGGATTAAGAGGACAGTCATCTTTTTTTTTAAGATTTTATTTATTTATTTGACAGAGAGAGAGAGACAGCCAGCGAGAGGGAACACAAGCAGGGGGAGTAGGAGAGGAAGAAGCAGGCTCCCAGCAGAGGAGCCTGATGTGGGGCTCGATCCCAGGACCCTGGGATCACTCCCTGAGCCGAAGGCAGACGCTTAACAACTGAGCCACCCAGGCGCCCCAAGAGGATAGTTATCTTGATGAGTACTAAGTGATGTACAGAAAGGTTGAATCATGGGGCATCTGGGTGGCTGATTCAGTTAAGCATTTGCCTTCGGCTCGGGTCATGATCTCAGGGTCCTGGGATCGAGCCCCGCATTGGGCTCCTTGCTCAGCAGGGAGCCTGCTTCTCCCTCTCCCTCTGCCTGCTGCTCCTCCTACTTGTGTTCTCTCTGTGTGTGTCAAATAAATAAAATCTTTGGAAAAAAAATAAATGTTGAATCATTATATTGTACAGCTGAAACAAATGTAACACTATATGCACTAAGATGCAGTATTAAATCATAACTGCATAAAACTGACAGTAGCACGTACTGTACTACTGTAATAATTTCATAGCCACCTCCTGTTGCTATTGTGGTGACCTCAAGAATTGTGAGTATCTGCTTAAAATGCCATGTGACACTAATCATCTCTACACGAGCAATTTGTCTTTCCAGTAAATTGCATATAGCAGTAAAAAGTGATCTCTCACAGTTTTCATGTATCTTCCATCACATTTAGTACAATACCGTAAACCTTAAATAACACCATGGGACCCATACAAAATGCCACTAGTGCTGCTGGAAGTGCTCCCAAGAAGCAGAGAAAAGTTATGACACTACAAGAAAAAGTTGAATTACTTGATATGTACCATAGGTTGAGGTCTGCAGCTGCTGTTGCCCACCATTTCAACATAAATGGATTGTAAAAAAAAGAAAAGGAAATTTGTGAAGCCTTACTGCAGCTATGCCAACAGGCAAGAAAACCTTGCACATCTTCTGAAATAACTTTTTATCTTGTGTTGAAAATGCAGCTTTTAAGGTGCCTGGCTGGCTCAGTTGGTAGAGCATATGACTCTTGATCTCGGGGTTGGAAGTCTGAGCCCCACACTGAGTGTAGAGATTACTTAAAAATAAAATCTTTATTAAAAACAAAGAAAATACAGCTCTTATGCGGGTGCAGGATTTCTGTAAGAAAGGCGTACCTATAGACTCTAATATGATTCAAGCAAAAGCAGTCATTGTGATAATGTAAAAGGAAGGTGAAGGATCTAAAGCTGGAGAATTGGGGTGCCTGGGTGGCTCAGTTGGTTGGGTGGCTGTCTTCAGCTCAAGTCAGATCCCAGGTTTCTGGGATCGAGTCCTCTGTCGGGCTCCCTCCTCAGAGGGGAGTCTACTTCTCCCTCTACCCCTCCCCCCACCTGTGATCTCTCTCTCTCTCTCATTCTCTCGCTCAAATAAATACATAAAATATTTTTAAAAAATAAAGCTGGAGAATTTAATGCCAGCAAAGGATGGTTTGATACTTTTAGAAAGAGGTTGGACTTAAAAAATGTGAAGACAACTAGCTTCTAGCAACCAAGAGCATACATGTTCCCAGACACCTTTAAGAAAATCATTGAAGAGAGAGGATAGCTGCCTGACCTGGTTTTAAATGCAGAGTAAAGTGCCCTATTTCAGAAAAAAAAAAGTGCCACGAAGGACATTTATTGGTAAGCAGGAGAAGCAAGCAGCAGGATTTAAAGCAGGAAGGGACAGATTAACTTTACTGTTTTGTGTAAATGCAGTCAGGTTTATGATCAGGACTGCCCTTATCTATAAAGCTGTTAACCACCAAGCCTTGAAGGGAAAAGATAAACACTAGCTGTCTATCTTTTTATTGTACAACAAGAAGGCCTGGACAATGAGAGTCCCTTTTCTGGATTGGTTCTATTGATTCTTTGTCACTGAAGTCAGGAAGTACCTTGCCAGTAAGGGACTGACTTTTTTTTTCTTTTTTAAAAGATTTTTTATTTATTTATTTGAAAGAGAGAGCAGAGCTAGCAAGAGAGAACACAAGTGGGGGGGCAGAGGGAGAGGAAGAAGCAGACCCCTGATGAGCAGGGAGCCCTATGCGGGGCTCAATCCCAGGGCTATGGGATCATGACCTGAGCCAAAGGCAGACGCCTAACCCACTGAGCCATACAGGTGCCCCATCTCCCTAAAGGCTTATTAAAATATTATCATCTTTACTTGGTTCTTTATACTTTACTGTATTACCTACATATTTGAAAACAGATATAGATTTAGTTTATAACAAGAAAGCATAAAATGTATTTAAAAATAGACAACAAAATTAGGCTTAACAAACTGAACCACCCAAGCGTCCCAAGGGACTGCCTTTTAAAGTTTTTTTTTATATTGGACAATGCCCCTGACCACCCAGAAAACCCCATGAGTTCAACACCAATGGCATCAAAGTTGCCTACTTGCCCCCAAACACGATGTCTCTAATTCAGCCTCTAGACCAGGGGTTTAAACAGATCTTTAAGGCTCATTACACATGGTACTCTATGGAAAGGATTTTCAATGCTATGGAAGAGAACCCAGATAGAGAGAACATCATGAAACTCTGGAAGGATTACATCATTGAACATGCCATCATTGTTACAGAGAAGGCTGTGAAAGCCATCAAGCCCCAAACAATAAATTCCTGCTGGAGAAAACGATGTCCAGATATTGTGAATGACTTCACGGTTTATCAATCAAGCCAATCAAAGAAATCATGAAAGAGATTGTGGATATGGCAAAAAAAAAAAAAAAGTGGCGGGGGCAGGAGGTGAAGGATTTCAAGACATGGATCTTGGAGAAATTCAAGCACTAATAGACACCACACCAGAAGAATTAACAGAAGACAACTTGATGGAGATGAGTGCTTCCAAATGAGCGCCAGACAACGAGAAGCAAGATGTAGAAGAAGCAGTGCCAGAAGACAATGTGACATTAGACAGTCTGGCAGAAGGGGTCCAATTATTCAAGACGGCATTTGACTTATTTTACAACATGGACCCTTTTCTGATATGGGCACTGAAACTAAAGCAAAAGTGGAAGAAGGATTGGTACCATAGAGAAACAGTTTGAGAGAAATGAAAAAGCAAAAAAGTCAGACAGAAATCACAATGTATTTCCAGAAAGTTATACCAAGTGATTGCCTGTCCTGCCTCCCCTTCCACCTTCTCTACCGCTGCCACCCCTGAGACAGCAAGACCCACCCCTCCCCTTCCTACCCTCTTCAGCCTACTTAACATGAAGATGACAAGGATGAAGACCTTTATGATGATTCACTTCCACTTAATGAATAGTCAATTATCATCAGGACGTATAATTAATAAACTTATCTGTTGTATTTGTGTGTCTTCATGGGAAAAATCTAATCACGGCATGGCAAGAATTGTATGAGATGTTTTTGTGTCATCATCATCATCATCTAAGTTTTCATAATGTGGAATACCATGTGCAAGACCTGTACGTATCCTTATGTAGGCATAAGGTGAATGATATTTAATATAAAATTAATAATATGTTAGTTTGCTTACTGTTTTGTAACTTTGCTTTCAAAGAACTACATTACTGTACAGTATGTCTCTCTCATAATTGAAGAAACTACCATCACAAGTAAGTGGTTTTATTTCAAAATGTAACAATGTTTCCAATACTGCATTATGAATATGACTGTAATACTGTATGTCATAAAAATTTTATAATGATTCATTCATTAACGTATAGGCTAGGCTACCACGAAGCAATCATATCAATTAATTAGACTACCAGAAAGCAATACTATTGCTACTTCTACATTATCAATGCATGAATAATTATACCAGTAAATAAATACAAATTTCTTTTAGACATTATCTTTTCATTTTTGTTGTGTAGTGTTAATAATACACATAATATTTACAGCATTTTGTATCATATAATATTGGAGCACCTGGGTGGCCCAGTCAGTTGAGAGTCTGACTCTTGATTTCGGCTCGGGTCATGGTCTCAGGGCCATGGGATCAAGCTCCACATTGGGCCCCGTGCTCAGTGGGGAATCTGCTTCTCTCCCTCTCCCTCTCCCTTTGCCCCTCCCCTCACTTAGACACATGTGCTCTCTCTCTCTCAAATAAATAAATCTTTAAAAAAAAATAAGACAATATTGATGTAGGTACTGACAAACGATTCATCTTGTAAACAGTGTGAATAAATACAGTACAGTACTGTAAATGTATTTCCTCTTCCTCATGGTTTTCTTAATAACATTTTCTTTAGCTTATTTTATTTCAAGAATACAGTATGTAAATGGAATATTACTCAGCCATCAAAAAGAACGATTTCTCAACATTTGCTGAAACATGGACGGGACAGGAGGAGATAATGCTAAGTGAAATAAGTCAAGCAGAGAAAGACAATTATCATATGGTTACTCTCATCTATGGAACATAAGAACTAGGAAGATCGGTAGGAGAAGAAAGGGAAGAAGAAAGGGGGGTAAACAGAAGGGGTGATGAACCACGAGAGACTATGGACTCTGGGAAACAAACTGAGGGCTTTGGGGGGGAATGGGATAGGCTGGTGATGGGTATTAAGGAGGGCACGTATTGCATGGTGCACTGGGGGTTATACGCAATTAATGAATCATCGAACTTTACATCAAAAACCACGGATATACTGTATGGTGACTAACATAATATAATAAAAAATATTTTTAAAAAAAGAATACAGTATGTAATATATAACATACAAAATACACATATTATGATACATACATATAATATATAATACAATAAATACATACAAAATATTGGTTGTTTATGTTATCAGTAAGGCTCTGGTCGACAATAAGCTATCAGTAGTTAAGTTTTGGGGGGGTTAAAAGTTACATGCTGATTTTTGACTGTGTCAGGGGTCAGTGCCCCTAACCCCTATGTTGTTCAAGGGTCAACTCTATGGTCAATAATACTGTAATAACTGTATAGTGATAGATGGCAATAAGGCATTGTAGAAATAATTTCATAATGTATAAAAATATCAAATCACTGTACACCTGAAAATAACAGGATGTTGTATATCAATTATACTTCAATTAAAAAAGAAATAATGTATTAGAAATACAGCAAAAGAAAACCCTACACCCCATCACTCTCCACTCCTATGTCTCCTGGAGTCCTGCAGTGGCCATGAATCATCTTTGTGCATATTTTTGTACTTTTCATACATATGAATGTAAGCAATATATTGTTTCACATAGTCTCAAAAAAAATTTTCTAAAGTAGGCTTCCACACCCAGTGTGGAGCCCAATGCAGGGCTTGAACTCACAACCCTGAGCTCAAGACCTGAGCTAAAATCAAGAGTTGGACGTTTAATTGACTGACGCACCCAGGCGCCCCAGCCTCAAAAAAGTTTAAATTGCATGATCCACATTTTACCCTTTTGTACCTTCCATGAAACATTATTTCTAAACCTTATTCACATTGATTAATGTTTCCCTTGCAGCTGCCCTAGTTCATTCATTTTTAACAACTATATAGCATTCCATTCTATGACTAAATCACAGCTTACTTACACCTTCCCCAACTGAGGGACAACTAGGATGATTTTACTTTTTAATTTTTATTTCATATTTCACTATTACGAAGAGTACTGAAGAAAATGCTTTCATACGTGTTTCTTTGTGCCCATTTCTAAGAGTTTCACCAGAAAGGTACTGGTACAATTCCAATATCCAAAATTGCTGGGTCATAGGATATACACATTTCAAATTTACTAGATTTTTGCCAAATTGTTCTCCAAAACACTGCTCTGTTCTAAACACTTTACATGTATTAACTCGTTGTATCCTCACAACAACCATAGGAAGCAATTACTATTATACTCCTTTCTACAGATGAGGAAACAGAAGCTAGGAGAAGTTAAGTGACTTTGTCCAAAGTCACATGGCTAGCAAGATACAAAGCTTGTATTTGTATAGAGGCAGTCTAGTTCTAATAACCATACTTTTAAACACTATACTGCTCTATCTCCTATTCCAACCCCCTATTGTTTTAATTTGCATTTTTCCCATTACTAAATGAGGTTGAAAATCTCTTCTACCTTTTTTTTTTTCCAGGAACAATGAGTACTATAGAAGCAGAGAGTGGTAAAGAAAAACAAGCCATGGCCCACCCACAAAGGCAGTGAAATCTCACAGCAGCCAGGCAAATGATTTATCCAATAATGGATTACTATCCAAAATATATAAAGAACTTATACAACTGAACACCAAAACACAATCTGATTAAAAAATGGGCAGAGGATATGAATAGACAATTTCTCCAAAGAAGACATACAGATGGCCAACAGACACACGAAAAGATGCTCACTATCACATCTTATGTGATCACATCATATCCTTATCACAGGGAACTGAAAATCAAAGCCACAGTGAGATTATCACCTCACACCTGTCAGAATAGCTAATATCAAAAAGACAAGAAACAACAGTGTTGGTGAGGATGTGGAGAAAAAGGAACCCTCCTTCATGCACTGTTGGTGGTAATGTAAAGTGGTACATTCACTGTGGAAAACAGTACAAAGTTTCCTCAAAAAATTAAAAATTAAAATATAACATGATCCAATAATTCCACTATTGGGAATTAATGCAGGGAAAACAAAAACATTAACTTGAAAAGATATATGCACCCCTATGTTTATTGCAGCATTACTTACAATATCCAAGACATGGAAGCAACATAAGTGTCCTTCAATAGACAAACGGATAAAGAAAATATGGTATATAAACACAATGGAATATTACACAGCCATAAAAAAGGATGAGCTCATGCCATTTGAGACAATGTGGATGGACCTGGAGAGTATCATGCTAAGTGAAGTAAGTCAGACCACAAAAGACAAATACCATATTATTCCACTCATAAATGGAATCTAAAAAAAATAAATGAATAAGCAAAAAAAAAGCAGAGTTGGAACTATTAGAGAACAAACTGATGGTTGCCAGAGGGGAGGGAAGTGGAGGGTTGGGCAAAATGGGTAAAGAGGAGAGGGAGATACAAGCCTCCAGATATGGAATGAGTAAGTCACAAGAATAAAAAGCAGAGCGTAAGGAATACAGTCAATGATATCATAATAGTAATGTAATGGGATAGATGGTAGCTACAGTTGTGGTGAACATAGTATAATGTATAAACTTGTCAAATCACTAAGTTGTACACCTGAAACTAATATAACACTGTGTGTTAACTACACTAAAAAAAAAAACAACAAAAAACAAAGAAAAGCAACAGTCCTTTCCCCTTGGCATCTTGTGCTGCCAGAAACTAATGTCAGAGAATGATACAGACATCTCAAGAGAATACAGAAGCCAGCGGGCTTCCAATAGTGAAATGTGGAATAATCTATTCATCAAAACAAATAATGATGGTAACGGGTTATAATGCATTGAATAAAATAAGAACTCGTGAGTCCATTCTTACATTAGTTAACTAAATTGTTAATTATTGGGTGAGAGGGAAAAGCTTTTCCTTAGAGTAAAATTCAAACATAAAAGGAATGATGGAGTTACAAAATCATTAATGGATGGCTGAACTAGTAGGTGAAATTTTGATAAAGAAAAAATATTTATGTAACATCAAAGTAGTTCCCCACAATTATTTATTAATTAGAAAGGGGAAATAGTAACTTGACAGTGGAGGAGCCTGGTGGTTACCACATGTCTTAGTCCATTCAAGCTGCTATAACAAAATAACATAAACTGGGTAGCTTACAAACAATAAATATTTATTTCTCACAGTTCTGGAGCCTGAGAAGTCTAAGTTCATGGCTCTGGCAGATCTGGTGAGGGCCTGCTTCCTCTTAGGTGGCCTCTTCACTGTAAACTCTCATGGCAGAAAGGGCAAGGGAGCGGGCTCTCTTTTGCCTATTTTACAAGGACACTAATCCCAATCATGATGGCTCCACCCTCATTACCTAATCACATTCCAAAGACCCCATCTCCTAATACCATTACCTCAGGGAGTAGGATTTCAACATGTGGATTTCAGGAGGACACATTCAGATCCTAACACTACCTAAACCAAGAGATCAAGCCTGACAGCAGCAATATTGAGACAAACTAAAATCATGTACCTCTTGATATGACAAACAGAGAAAGATAAAATCTTACTTTTGTTATTTTTGCTGATATAACTATTTGGAAACAGCAGAAAAATGCAAATTTAGAGACAAAATGACAGGCCTTATTCTTCAAATATTCTAAGGTCTAAAAAAAGCCAAAGAGAAACTGAGGAATTGTTCCAGATTAAAGGAGATTAAGGAGACATGATAAATAATTGCAATGTATATCCTAGATTAGATCCAGGACCCAGAAAAAAAGAAGCTCTGAAGAATACTACTGGGACAATTGATTTGAATATTAACTATAGTTTAGATAATAGTATTATTTCAATGCTACATTTTCTGGCTTTGATAATCATACTGTGGTTATGTACAGAATGTCCTTGTTCTTAGGAAATACAGCCTAAAGTATTTAGGAGTAAATAAGCATGATGTCTTTATTACTTTCAAACGGTTCATGGGAGAGAGAGAGAATGATAAAGTAACTCTGCCTCACAGACTGCCTACACTAAGGAGCATATCTGGCCAAGCAGCACACCTGGTCAACCAATTTGTGTAGATGACGAAGTGGCCTCAGGTGAAAATATATACAGATTATTGGGCAGTGGTCAATGGCTAGCCATGTGTTAAGGACCTGGAAGGAAAAGGACTAAAGATCAGGGATAAGTCGTTCTGTATAGAGGCATGTGGATGGATATAAGGGAATGAGTATAAATAGGCACCACAGAGGTGGCACTGAACAACCTAGTAGACAAGATAACCTGGAGAGTTAACATTAGCCAGCCATTGTCACCACCACTCCAGAACTTTCAAGATGAATATATGAATAGAATGGTTATAGTGGCAAAGACAGAAGGTACATACGAGCCCATCAGTATGAACTCCCACCAAAGAAGTCCAATCTAGTATCGTTACCTCTAAATACCCAATGTATTTGCAATACAAACCAACACTGTATGATACTATTTCTTGAGGACACCACTGGCCACTTGGTGGCAAGTTGGACTATACTGGCCGCCCCCCAATCCTAAAAGGGCCAGCAGTTCATCCACACAGAGATAGGTACTTATCCAGACACGAGTTTGCCTTTAAGCCTACTTGTGAAACTTCAGCTAGCTGCACTATCTGTGGGCTTTTGGAATTCCTGATCCATAGGCCTGGTGTCCACACAGCATAGCATCTAACGACACTACCCCCTATAGCAAGGGAGGTGATGGAATGGACCAATGGTCATGGTCCACTGGTCACATGACATACCATACCAGGCAGAGGTAGCTGGTCTCAAACAATGCTGGAACAGTTTTCTAAAGCTACAACTGAAGTGTCAGTTTAAAAGAAACACTCTGAAAATACAGCAAATTTTGAATGTATCGTGTATTTATTAAATCACAGACATCTTTATGGGGTGTACCCCAGTATTAAGGATACATGAATCCGGGAACCTAGAGTTGGAAGTCGAGTGGCATCAATTGTCTTTACTTCTTTTTTTTTTTTAAAGATTTTATTTTATTTTTTATTTATTCGACAGAGATAGAGACAGCCAGAGAGAGAGGGAACACAAGCAGGGGAGTGGGAGAGGAAGAAGCAGGCTCATAGCAGAAGAGCCTGATGTGGGGCTCGATCCCATAACGCCGGGATCACGCCCTGAGCCAAAGGCAGACGCTTAACCGGTGCCACCCAGGCGCCCCAATTGTCTTTATTTCTAATGACCCACTGAGGGACTTACGCTTTCTGGCCCCTCAACTCTGGGCTCTGTAAGGCTGGAGGTTCTGTTTCCCAAAGTGGGTACACTTTTCCAGGGGACACAGCAAAGTTCCCACTGAAATACAAGTCAAAGCTGATCCCAGAGCACTTCGGATTCCTTGTGTCCAGGGACCAGGAAGTGAGAGGACAAGTCACCACCCCGGCAAGGGTAATGGATCCTGGTGTTCTGGAGGAGGCAGAGCAGCTTTTACACAATGGCGCCAAGGAAGAACTACATGTGTATCCCAGGTGCTCCACGTGGGTACCTCCTATTACTCCCTTGACCCACTGTGACTGTGAACGGAGAAATACAGAAATCCCAGACACAGAAAGTCTCATACCACTCATGAACGGAGATTTGGGTCCCAACCAGGTAAGGCCCAAGATCTGCGGTAGAAACAGCTGAGGGCCAGGTAAATTTAGAATGGGTAGTGCACGAGGGAGAGGATGAATGCCAGTTGTGTCCCCAGGACCCACTGCAGTCACAGGTTTTAGTCCATCCCTCTATCTTCTGAGCTCTCCCTGGGAAAGAAACGTCCATGGGAACGACACAGAAGTGACTCCATAAACGTGTGGAGCTTATCTGTGTGACTGATGGTGGTGGCCATACAGTGTACCTCACAGACCTCCTACCACAGGGAACATAATGAACCAAGGGCCTCAGCTGCTGCACGAAGGCCACACTTCTCTCTGGCCACTACCCAATGCTGACTTAGTGGGACCAAGTGAGCAGAACTCCTCTGTCAACTGATTTTGGCTCAAAATTCCCTGAAGGCAGGGAATTTCTCAGACCAGACAGCAATCTATGATAATTTTCACTCAAGTCTTTCTCCTAGTCTCCTTTATCCAGAGTCAGAATTTCATTGCAGTCTGATGAAACTCTCAGACTCTCCAAGATCTTTCCTTACTTCCTTTCATATAGGCATTTTCCTTAGTAAAATTGTTGCACGTTTAATCCTTCATTGGCATCTGCTTTTCAGAGGATCTGGATTAACCCTGGGGGAAGATGTATATAACTGGTAAATCTTGGAAAAGGTTACACAGGTGTTCTTTTACTACTATCACAACCCTTCTTTAAGTTTGAAATTATATCAAAATAGAAAGTTAAAAACAACTGACCCCTTGTGTTTAAAGGCACTTACAATAAAAAAAGTCAAATGTGTATCCTTTCTTTGTTCATAGATGAGAAGAGTTCAAACTTGAGTACAATACTCAGATCACAGAAGAACACTTGGTCATTTTCTCCACCTGAATTTTATTTATTAATTTAATTTTTTTTAGAGAGAAAGATACTATGCACATGGCGGAGGGAGCAGAGGGAGAGGGAAAGAAAGAATCTTAAGCAGGCTCTACGCCCAGTGCAGAGCCTGTCATGGGGCTCCATGTCACAACCCTGAGATCATGACCTAAGCCAAAATCGAGAATCAGATGCTTAACCGACTGAGCCATCCAGGTGCCCCTCCACCTGAATTTTAGAATTTGACTTCAGAGTACCAACCTTAATATAATATACTTAAATGAACGGTTTCTATCTACCTTCTCCGTACAGTTAAACCCAGATAAGTTTCTCAGTGGTCAGCACTGGGGCTGAAAGCCCACACCTTCTTTCATACTTTTGACAAAGAAGGCAGCTTTTATGTGGAATTTATCTAGTCACATGCCCAGACCCACTTCTCTCTTCTCTCTTCTATGAGCAAATGCTTGCTGATGTTTACACACTGGTCCCGTTTTCCCTCTTTGCTGGTCTGTTTCTGCAGTGTTACCATTTTCAGTGGATATGTGCAATAAACAGAAGGCCCTATCCATTGTTTCCTTCCACTATGGTATTTGCCTATTGTCAGAGCTGCTCTAGCATGGCTATGTTAGCTGTAAGAAAGATGGGGCTGCTTTTCCAGCTCCAACTCAAGCAAAAATTCTGGTAGAAACAATCTTTAAATTTATATTCACCTTTTAAAATCTTAAGTACTTTGAGTGATCATTAAACACACGTACAGAAAAAAAGGACTGAGGGCTAAAAAAGAGAACTTGGAAACCATCTTACCCACCCTCTTCATTTTACCCATGGAGAAACAGAGGCACAGAATGGGGATATCACTTGACCATGGTGGCAGAGCTAGGATTAAAATCCAGGTCCCCAGATTTCTCAAACAAGTCCCCATTCAACTGCATCATAATGTCTCCCTGCTGACAACTTTTAAAATTATAATTTGCGGGGCATCTGGGTGGCTCAGTTGGTTAAGCGTCTGCCTTTGGGTCAGGTCATGATCCCAGGGTACTGGGATTGGGTCCCACATCGGGCTCCCTGCTCAGCAGGGAGTCTGCTTCTCCCTCTCCCCCTCCCCCCTGCTTGTGCTCTCTCTCTCTCTCTCTCATGTTCTCTCTCTCAAATAAATAAAATATTTTTAAAAAATTATAATTTGCAAAAACAGTATCATTGTATCCTCATTAATCAAAGTAGGATATACACACATACAAACATAGCTACTGACAAAAATGTTATAACAGCATTAAAAGAAAACTCAGAAAGCAGAGGGGAAACATAAACCATAATGTCACTGTTCTAACTCAACATCTTGGTTAATGACAAGTGGCATAATTTCAACTACCACAAACACTTTACTGGCATGGCACATTCACTATTCTTATGCTCTTCTTCTTTCTTTCTTTTTTTAATATTTTATTTATTTATTTGACAGAGCAGGAGAGCACAAGCAGCAGGAACAGCAGGCAGAAGCAGGCTCCCCACTGTGCAGAGAGCCCAATGTGGGCTCGATCCCAGAACCCTGGGATCATGACCTAAGCCGAAGGCAGATGCTTAACTGATTGAGCCACCCAGGCTCCCCCTTACGCTCTTGTTGTTAAAGTAGTTCATTCAGCCTGTCTTCATTACCAGTTTAAATCTGCACTATCAAACATTTTGAACATATCTAGATTGTAACTCATTATATTTTTTACTGGATCATTTAAAATCCATGCCTTCACATTGTAAGAAAACATCCAAGTTGGGTGAAGACAGATACGGAAAGTCGTACATTATTAAAATGCAGTTATAAAAGACCACAGGTCACATCCTAACCCTTTGGACGATGATGTTAATCTACTTTTTCACTACTGAAGGTGAGTCTTAGGACACAGCTGTTATCATTGCTGTAAGGATAGACTTTTGTTCTGATGCTTTAAGGATTCAGGAGGGCAATCTAAGACTTTTGAAATATATGTCTTTCAGATAAAGGGATGAAATTATTTTCTTTTACTAAAATGCATTCATTTTTTAAATTTTACGATCGTTCTCACTTTAAGCAAACTCAAATCCAGAATTCAACCTGCAGAGCAGTACATTTGAAAATTTTGAGTTGCAAAGCATAACATTTTTACATAGTACATGAGAATTGTGTGTTAAACAAAGTGACCTCTACTGGGGGAAAAATGTGACTTGTTTTAGAAGTAAACTGTATTTAGGAGGAAAATAAACTTTAGGCAAAAGCCTCTACACTTTTGTCTCCACAAAGCTGCAAAGAACCTGAGGAGACCACCTACTGAAGCCACCTGCCCTTCACAGCAATTGTGTCCCTCTTGGTCTCCTCACCTAGGCTCCCATAACTAATCCCCGCCAAGGCAGTTGCTTAGTCGCAGGGCTCGAGATGATAATGAAAGAATTTCAGGCACTTGACAAGTGATGAGAAAAAGCTTTTCGGACAAGAAAGCCTTCCAGGTGCCCCTTAAACCACACAGTTTCAGTCCTTCCCACTTTCTTTGTTATTACCCACAAATGTATTTCTGAGCTTGATCTTCAACTCTTGCTAAACATGGTCAGAATTTGGAAAGGCACTTTGAGATATCTGACAGAATTTATAAGCTACCTGAAATCACTTACAGGCCACTCTAAACTATTTCAAAATAGCTATTTCAATAAGACTTGTGTAAAGCTTCAAGGTTATTTCAAATTGCATTAGACTGTGTTTAGGAAACCAGGCCGGCAGCAATCAACTTGAGGTGTTTTCCGTTGCCTGACAATAGCTTTGGTTGTTTGTTTATTGATTTGCACATAGGGTAACTGGCCTTTGTTAAACATTAAATTAAAAACATGTTATAAAGCAATTAGGCCCATTTCACTCACTAGCACTATCTCTGACCTTCCAGTACACATTTCTAAGAAAAAAAAAGTGAGCCAGAAAAATATCTAACTAACCAGGTTCTCAAAAGTTGTTTTGAATGAACGGATGATATTAGGAATTAATTAAACAATATGTTAACCAATTCCCTCTCCCCTTAATTTCCAGCCGATTTTTCTTAAGCATACTTGCCAGGAAAAGAGAAAGATATTTTAAGGAAAGACATTCAATTAAAGCCCCCAATTAGCAGACCTCCAATGATGGACAGCACAGTGAAGAAAGAGCAAAAAATCTCTTTAGGCTATGCAGCAGAAGTCTGCAGTCTCACCCCTGACTGCCCTGCCTTGAGCAAATCATTTCCAATCCCTGAGTCTCAGTTTTCTCTTCCTAATACCTTTCAACTTCAAAAGTCTATGTGTGAATGATGTTAAGGGAAAACTATTCTTTAAATTTCAAACTTCTAGGATATCAGTTGTATTAAACATATATACAAATGATTTTTCAAAAACCAGGGTGGCTATTCATCTCAAATGTTAATTTGACTATCTCTAGGTGGTGTGTTTCTGGGCAATATTTTTTATTTATGTTTCCAATTTTAAAAATAGTGAACATACACAGCGAAGGAAGCCACCAGTGAAATGAAAAGGCAACCTACCAAGTGGAAAAGATATGTGTAAATGACATACCCAATAAGGAGTTAATATCCAAAATATACAAAGAAGGATGCCTGGGTGGCTCAGTCCGTTAAGTGGCTGACTCTTGATTTCGGCTCAGGTCATGATCTCAGGATCATGAGATAGAGCCCCACGTTTGTTTCTGGACTGAGCACGTGGAGCCTGCTTAAGATTTTCCCTTTCTCGAGGAAGGGAGTAAAGATGGCGGAGGAGTAGGGGACCCCTTTTTCAGCCAGGCCCGAGTCGAGCTGGATAGGTACCAGACCAGCCTGAACATCCACAGAATCAGCCTGAGACGCAGGAAGATACACCTGGATCTCTACAAATGAACATCTCCAGCGCTAAGTATTGAGGTACGAAGCGGGGAGCCGTGAAACCGCGCACAGATATCGGAAGATAAACGGGAGGAGGAGGGAGCCGCCACGTTCGGGCGCCAGGAAGCGGTAGCCACCTGCACGGGCAGTGGCCGGACTCATGAACCGGCACCTGCGAGAGAGCAGACTGAGACCGTGAGCGGGGAGCGCGCGCCACCAGACTTCTCACGGAACTCCGGTGTGCTCACTGGAACCAGACTGAGACCGGGAGCCTCTGGGAGCGTGCGGGGACTGCTGGCAGCGTAGAAACACAAAGAACAGAGACGCGCCGGCCCTGGAAGTGAGGGCTGGGACGCCGGGTGTGGGGCGCACATCCTGGGTCGCAGCAGGGTTGAGCAGCAACAACAGAAACAGAGTTAAAGTGGCCAGAACATCAGTGGAGAACGGTCCGCAATCCCTCTGTTCTGAGACAGAGGCTGAGATTCAGCCACTGCTGCTCTGACTCTCAGAAGAGGCACAGCAAACCTCCAGGGAAAGCTGCCAGAGAACAAAAGCCTGGAAATACCAGCTCACAGTGTGCCCATCCGCATCCCCCCTCGCAGGGACGCGGAGACTCTACCCAAACAGGGTTGCCTGAGTATCCGCGCGGCAGGCCCCTCCCCCAGAAGGCAGGCTGAAAAATCAAGAAGCCCACAACCCGGGATGCCAGGGTGGCGCAGTCATTAAGCGCCTGTCTTCTGCTCAGGGCGTGATCCTGGCGTTCCGGAAAGGAGTCCCTCATCGGGCTCCTCCGCTGGGAGCCTGCTTCTTCCTCGCCCACTCCCCCTGCTTGTGTTCCCTCTCTCGCTGGTTGTCTCTCTGCCACATAAATAAATAAAATCTTTAAAGAAGAAGCCCACATCCCTAAGATCCCCATAAAACAAGGGTGCACGGACTGGGTCCTGGTCAATAATTTGGGCTGTGGACAACCCTGCAACCTCTCCTCATCAAAATGACGAGAAGGAGAAGTCCCCCCCAGCAAAGAAAAGACAATGAGTCTGTGGCCTCTGCCACAGAACTAATGGATATGGATGTAACCAAATTATCAGAAATGGAATTCAGAGTAACAATGGTCAAGATGATGTGTAGACTTGAAAAAAGTATTAACGAAAATGTTAATGAGAATATAGAATCTCTAAGGGCAGAAATGAGAGCGAATCTGGCAGAAATTAAAAATTCTATGAGCCAAATGCAGTCAAAACTAGAGGCTCTGACGGCCAGGGTGAATGAGGCAGAAGAACATATCAGCAAATTGGAGGATGAGTTAGTAGAAGAAAAAGCTAAAATAGAATCTGGACTTAAAAAAANAAAACGAAAATAGAAGCTGGTCTTAAAAAAATCCACGCCCACGAATGTAGATTACGGGAGATTACTGACTCTATGAAACGATCCAATGTCAGAATCATCGGCATCTCCGAGGGGGTGAGGAAAAACAGAGGTCTAGAAGAGATATTTGAACAAATTGTAGCTGAAAACTTCCCTAATCTAGCAAGGGAAACAAGCATTCGTGTCCAAGAGGCAGAGAGGACCCCATCCAAGCTCAACCAGGACAAACCTACGCCACGGCATGTCATAGTGCAATTCGCAAATATTAGATCCAAGGATACAGTATTGAAAGCGGCCAGGGCAAAGAAATTTCTCACGTACCAAGGCAAAGGTATCAGGATTACGTCAGACCTGTCTACAGAGACCTGGAATGAGAGAAAGGCTTGGGGGGGCATTTTTAAAGTTCTTTCAGAGAAAAACATGCAGCCAAGGATCCTTTATCCAGCAAGGCTGTCGTTCAGAATTGATGGAGAAATAAAGACGTTCCAAAATCGCCAATCATTAACCAATTTCGTAACCACGAAACCAGCCCTACAGGAGATATTAAGGGGGGCTCTATAAAGGTAAAAAGGCCCCAAGAGTGATACAGAGCAGCAANAGATATAAACAAAGACTTTACTGGCAACATGGCATCATTAAAATTCTATCTCTCAGTTCTCAGTGCCAATGTTAATGGTTTAAATGCTCCCATAAAANCTGGTTAAAAAGAAATGACCCATCCATTTGCTGTCTACAAGAGACTCATTTTGGACCCAAAGATGCATTCAGACTTAGAGTAAGGGGATGGAGTACCATCTTCCACGCAAATGGACCTCAAAAGAAAGCTGGAGTAGCAATTCTCATATCAGATAGACTGGATTTTAAACTAGAGGCCATAGAGAGAGATACAGAAGGGCACTATATTATTCTTAAAGGAAGTATTCAACAAGTGGATATGACAATTATTAATATATATGCCCCCAACAGGGGAGCAGCAANTCCCCAACAGGTGAGCAGCAAAATACACAAGCCAACTCTTAACCACAATAAAGAGACATATAGATTAAATACATTAATAGTAGGGGAACTCAACACCCCACTATAAGAAATAGACAGAACACCCTAGCAAAAACTAAGCAAAGAATCAAAGGCTTTGAATGCCATACTCGACGAGT
>NC_048238.1:100652190-100701158 GCF_002007445.2 Ailuropoda melanoleuca | reverse complement strand
ATGAATCATCGAACTTTACATCGGAAACCGGGGATGTACTGTATGGTGACTAACATAATATATTAAAAAAACATTAAAAAAAAAAACATTTTCTCTTTGTCTCCCTCTGCCCCTCCCCCAGCTTGCATTTGCTCTCTCTCTCTCTAAAATAAATAAATAAATACAATCTTTAAAAAAAACAAAATACACAAAGAACTCACACAACTCAACACCAAAAAACAAACAACCTGATGAATAAGTCAGGGGAATAAAAGGCATAGCATAGGGAATATAGTCAGTGATATTGTAATAGTGTTGTATGGCGACAGATGGTAGCTTTACCTGTGGTGAGCATAGCATAACATATAAATAAGTTGAATCTCGGGGCACCCGGGTGGCTCAGTTGGTTGGGTGTGTTCCTTTGGCTCAGGTCATGATCCCAGGACTGGGATCAAGTCCCACATCGGGCTCCCTGCTCAGCTCCCAGACGCTCTACTTCTCCCTCTGCTTCTCCATCTGCCTCCCCGCCCCCCCCCAATTGGGCTCACATGCACACTCTCTCTCTCAAATAAATAAAAATAAAATCTTTAAAAAAAAAGAAGTTGAATCTCTGTGTTGTAGACCTGGAACTAATGTAACATTGTGTGTCAACTCTACTCAAATAAAAAAATTTTCTTTAAATGGGCAGAGGACCTGAATACATTTTTCCAAAAAGATGTATAGATGGCCAACAGACCCATGAAAAGATGCTCAACATCACTAATCATGAGAGAAATGTAAATAAAAACCACAATGAGATATTACTGCACACCTAGCATCACAAAGACAGGAAATAACAAGTATTGGGAAAGATGTGGAGGAAAGGAAACCTTCACGCCGTGTTGGTAGGAATGCAAATTGGTACGGCCGCTGTGGAAAACCATACGAAGTTCCGTCCAAAAAGTAAAAACAGAAATGCCATATTATCCAGAAATATTTATCCAAAGAAAACAAAAACACTAATTTGAAAGGATATATGTACCTCTATGTTTATTGCAGCATTATTTACAATAGCCAAGATATGGGAGTAATGGAGTATTACCTAGCCATAAAACAGAATAAGATCTTACTATTTGCGACAATATGGGTGGACCTAAAGGGTACTATGCTAAATGAAATAAGTCAGAGAAAGACAAATACCATGTGATTTCACTTATATGTAGAATCTAAAAAACAGAACAAAACAGAAATAGACTCATAAACAGGAAACAAACTTATGGTTGCCAGAAGGGAAGGAAGTGAGGGGATGGGCAAAATAGGCAAAGGGGATTAAGGGGTACAAACTTCCAGTTACAAAATAAATGAATCATGGGGATGAAAAGTACAGTATAGGGAATGAAGTCAGTAACATTGTAATAACTCTGTATGGTGATAGATGGTAACTGCACTTACTTATCATTGTTAGTATTTTGTATATATAAATGTCAAACCATTACGCTGTACACCTGAAACTGCTATAATATTGTACATCAACTATACTTCAACTAAAATTAAATAAATTATTCTAAAAATAAAATTAAAAAATAAAAACTCAGTGCCATCTCTAACAAGGAGAAAAAGATTTTTTTTTAATTTGAGAGATAAAAACAATGCAGAACCATTAAACAAATTCTTACAATAAACAAATTATTTCAAAAGTAAATAAAATCAAATCATGAACATAGGTACTTTATTCAAAAAAATAAACCTTTTTTTTTTGAGAGAGAGAGAGAGAGAGAGACAGCATGTGCCCTTGAGCTGGGGAGGGGCAGAGGAAGAGGGAGAGAAAGAATCTCCACCCAGTGAGCATGGAGCCTGATGCCGGGCTCAATCCCAGGACCCTGAGATCATGACCTGAGCTGAAATCTGGAATCAGATGCTTAACCAAGTGAGCCACTGAGGTGCCCCCCAAAATAAACATTTTTTAAACTTTCAGTCTAATCATAATGATTCAGATTGACATTATCTTAGAGTACAGCATTAAGTTTGCTTCTCATGAGTTGAAGACTTTATCTTGATAATCCCCAGGGCATCCCTGTGAGGATGGTGAATGGTGTCTCATTTCTGTAAATGAACAGTTTTCAACTGGAGTTCTGCAAGGAAATTAATCCCTGATCCCTAAGACATCCATCCTATGTAATGAATTAACTTTTCTCCTACGCATCTATAGTGGTATTAGTCATTTCTCCTTGGGAGTCATTTCTCTTTGGGAGAAATTGAGGAAATAGTCACTCAAACATTTCTGTGTTCAACATTCAGCTGAGGAACCCCAGCTGAAAAAAGATACACAGCAGGCAAACAAACCCTCACTTGAACATTTGGTTAGTAAGTGTCTTAAATTAGACTTTGAGTCATAGGTTAGCAAAACGTTTTGAATGAATTTTAATTACCACCCAAGGTTCCAGGAATGTACATAGAATGCTCTAAAGATTCTTTTTCCCTGCGTATTCTGAATTACTGAAATTTCCAGTGGCTTAAACAACAAACCTTTTTATCAGCACAATTTATTGATGTGATTAGTCGGGCTTTTAATGCACAAAGCACCGGTAAGAACTCTCAAGTGAACAGGAAACTTTTTTAGATAGAAAGAGAAAACTGAATAAGATCAGAGTCCAAAGGTAATGGTTTACCAAATCAAACAACTCCTAAAGTAGCTGATCGTGGATCACATGGTTTCTTCTCGGTTGCATCCAGATCTTCATTTGCTGTATAAGTCTGAATTCCAAATGATGATGATGATGATGATGACGACGATAGCAGCTAAGAACTTCATCTACTCCTCAACAACCCCACCATTTTACAAAGAAACCAATGCTTGAGTTAACTTCTTGAAGGCTGCAGTCTAATAATTGGTGGAGCTTTGGTTATTTGTGTCTTTCTAAGTTGCTGAATTTATGGGCATACATTTGTTTGTAATATTTCTTTATTATCCTTTTAGTATCTGTGGAATTTGTAGTGACAGAACTTTTCTCATTCCTGTTACTGGTCATTTGTGTCTTCTCTCTTTTTTCTGGTAAGTCCGGCTAATGGCTTATCAATTTTAATGGTTTTCTCAAAGAATCAACAGCATCTGGTTTCACTGACTTTTCCTCTATTTTGTTATTGTTGTTTCACATTTCATTTACATCTGCTCCAATCTTTATTGTTTCCTTTCCTCTGCTTATGTTGAGTTTAATTTGCTCTCCTTTTTCTAGTTTCTTATGCTAGAAGCCGAGGTCATTGACTTGAGACCATTCTCCTTTTCTAACATAGGCATTTAGTGCTATAAATTTCCTCCAAGCACCACTTTTTAGTAGCATCCTACAAATTTTAGTATGCTGTATTTTCATTTTCATTCATTTCAAAATACTTTCCGATTTCTCTTCTGATATCTCTTTTTGACCCACGGATTATTTAGAAATGTGTTATTTAGTTCCCAAATATATGGAGGATTTTCGATATATTTTTGTTATTGATCTTTAATTCAATCCCATTATTGTAAAATAGCACAGTTTAAATCCTTTTAAATTTATTAAGACTTATTTTATGACATGGTGTATGTTCTATGTAAGTAAATGTTTCATGGACACTTGAAAAGAATGTGTATTCTGTTGTGGTTGGGTAGAATCTTCTATAAACAGCAATTAGGACAAGTTGGTTCATAGTGTTGCTTAATTCCTCTACATGCTTCCAGATTTTCCACCTGATTGTTCTATCAATAATTGAAGAAGAACTACAATTTCCCACTGTAATTTTATTTCTCTTTGCTGTTCTTCTGGTATTGCCTCATACATTTGGAGCTCTGGTTTTAGGCACATAAATGTTTGGATTATTTTTTCGTCTTGATGAATTGACCCTTTTATGATTACAAAGCAACTTCATTCACCTTTGATAATATTCTTTGGTCCTAAATCTACTTTGACATTAATATAATCATTCTAGCCTTCATTTGTCATGGCATATCTTATTCCGTCGGTTTGCTTTTAACCTATTTGTGTCTTTATATTTAAAGTAGGTTTCTTGGGGCATCAGGGTGGCTCAGTCAGTTAAGCATCTGACTCTTGATTTGGCTCAGGTCATGATCTCAGGGTCGTGGGATCCAGCCCTGTGTCAGGCTCCACACTCAACATGGAGTCTCCTTGTCCCTCTCCCTCCTTCTCTGCCCCTTCCCTGACTCTCTCAAGAGTGCAATTGGGGAGCTCCTTGAAGACTGACAAATATAAAAAAAAATTGTCTTAGCTAATGACAGATGAGTGACCAGGTGTATGAAATACTTGAAGGTAATGGCTTGGAGCTGAATGTGAAGCAGGTCCCCAAATGACAGGCAGAGTCTGAGGCAAGGGTAAAAGCCAAAGACTGTAGGAGATAGGTCAATAACAGTAATACAAGTGAATGGTGACTCTTCAGACCATAACTTGCTTGTTGTGGGTAGACAATGGAAAGCCATCATTCTTGCAGACTCTATGTAAACTGAGATTCAGAGAGAGAGTAGGTTGAGTAATTTTCAGCTTTCACAAAAGGCTAGTTTGGCTAATTGCTGATTATCTAATAAAAATAAATTCCTTTTTTTAAAACATTTTATTTATTTATTTAACAGAGATACAGCCAGTGAGAGAGGGAACACAAGCAGAAGGAGTGGGAGAGGAAGAAGCAGGCTCCCAGCAGAGGAGCCTGATGTGGGGCTCGATCCCAGGACTGTGGGATCACGCCCTGAGCTGAAGGCAGATGCTTAACAAATGACCCACCCAGGCGCCCCAAAATAAATTCCTATATGCAAAATAATTCAGCCACTCTGGAAAACAGTATGGAGGTTCCACAAAAAGTTAAAAAAATAGAACTACCCTATGATTCAGCAATTGCACTACTAGGTATTTATCTAAAGGATACAAAAATACTGATTCGAAGGGGCACATGCACCCTAATGCTTATAGCAGCACTATCAACAATAGTCAAATTATGGAAAGATCCCAACATCAATCAGCTGATGAATGGATAAAGAAGATGTGGTATATATATATAGAATGGACTATTACTTGGCCATCAAAAAGAATGAAATCTTGCCATTTGCAATGATGTGGATGGAACTAGAGTGTATTATGCTAAGCAAAATAAGTCAGTCAGCGAAAGACAAATACCATGTGATTTCACTTATATATGGAATTTAAGAAACAAAACAGATGAACATAGGGGAAGAGAAAGAAAAATAAAATAAGATGAAAACAGACAAACCAAAAGAGACTCTTAACTATAGAGAACAAACTGAGGGTTGATGGAGGGGAGGTGGGTGGGGGATGGGCTACAGGGGTGATGGGCATTAAGGAGGGCACATGCTGTGATGAGCACTGGGTGTTATATGTAAGTGATGAATCAATAAATTCTATTCCTAAAACCAAAAAATAAATTAATTAATTATAGCTTTTTTAAATGACATTTATTCCTATAGCTTTATTTATTTATTTATTTATTTATTTATTTAGAGAGAAAGACAGAGTGAGCTCACACACAAGTGGGGAGGGGCAGTGGGAGAGGGACAGAGAGAATCCCAAGCAGGCTCCACACCCAGCACAGGGCCTGATGCAGGGCTCAATCTCATGACCCTGAGATCATGGCCTGAGCTGAAATCAAGAGTTGGATGCTTAACCAACTGAGCCACCCAGGTGCTCCTCTTTCTATAGCTTTAAAGTAATCAGGATGTTTATGGTTATTTTATCTGCATAACAAACCTGGGAAGAGATAGGTACCATTTTGTCCTAATAAAGGAAATTTGTATATCAGGACCCACAAAATGGATGCTTCCCAGTGGCCTGGCTCACGTCATAAATCTACACCTAAGTCGGCCCACACATATGGGGAATGCCTCAATGTCCAGGAAACCTAACATACACCAAGCATGATCCTCCAACTCAGCTTTAGCTAGTTCACCTTACCCTATAAAACAGGACCTGCTAGCCTTACCAGAAAATCCCAAGGCAATCATGCTGTTTCCACAGTGCCTCTTCTAACGTTCTATAAAACTCACTCTTGCCCAAAATCCCTGGGGAAGAGTGCTCCACTGCTTGTGAGCACTCTTGACCTGACCCATGAACTGTTTGCTCCCCTGACCCATGAACTGTTTGCTCTTAAATAAAGCACACCTGCACCCCATTGATTATAGCAGCAATGTCTACAATAGCCAAACTACGGAAAGAGCCCAGATGTCCATTGACAGATGAATGGATTAAGAAGATGTGGTACATCTATCTATCTATACACAATGGAATATTACTCAGCCATCAAAAAACGAAATCTTGTCATTTGCAACAACATAGATGGAATGAGAGGGTATTATGCTAAGTGAAATAAGACAGCCACAGAAAGATAATTATATGATTTAACTCGTATGTGGAATTTAAGAAACAAAACACAGACACATAGGGAAAGGGAGGGAAAAATAAAATAAGACAAAATCAGAGAAGGAGACAAACCATAAGACACTCTTAATCATAGGAAACAAACTGAGGGTTGCTGGAGGGGAGGGGGATTGGGGGGTGGGACCACTGGGTGCTGGACATTAAGGAGGGCACGTGATGCAATGAGCACTGGGTGTGATATAGGACTGACGAATCAATGAACTCTACCTCTGAAACTAATAATATACTATATGTTAATTAATTAAATTTAAAAATATAATTAAAATTTTTTTAAATAAACAAGGAAAAAATAAAGAACATCAAACTCTTACTAAATTGTATTATTTTTGTCATTTGACCCTCATTTGACAGATTAACAAATTAAAGTCACAAAATGCTTAGATGACCTACAAAAGTTTTAATCAGGAATTTGATATGAGGGCCATCTGACTCCACAACCTAGACCTCAACGATTATCTGCTGCACTGCCAAAGCCTTTATTTAATTTATTTTTTAATATTTTGAAATGCTAATTTTTTCTATTTTATTTTTTATTTTGATTGATTTGTTTTTACATTTATTTTTTATTTTATAGAGAGGTACTTTATGGCTATGGGTCCTGAATATATATATGGCAGCATGAGGTCATTTTGTTTAGAGGAGTAGATGAACAATGAAAGCCAGAAGCCAGAAGAGGTGTTTCAGCTACCTATTCTGCATAACAAAAAACCCTAAAACTCAATGGCTTAAAACAGCAACTATTTTATTATCTCACATGTTCTGTGAGTGAACTTGGCTCAGCTGAGCATTTCTTTCGCTGGTCTCACTTGAGGTTTCTGACTTGGCTGTAGTTAGATAGCAAGATAAAAGCTGCAGTCATTTGAAGGCCTGGCTGGAAAGTTTGGGCCTTTTTCCTTCTCCTTGTATCTTGAGGCCTCTCCACTCCAGGTGGCCTTTCCACCGGCAGGGTAGACTTCTTACATCTTGGCTAAGAAATCTCAAAAATAAATGTTTCCTTCAGCCTTCACTGTTTCTACAAGGCCATTTCCGCTTTTGCTTGCTGCCACGTTTTCAATTTTTGTTACGTCAGCGCTTCACTTTCACATACTGTAATATTGTGGTTTATAAGAAATATATATTTGGTTATTCAGATGGCCAAAATATATTTCTCCTATAAATTTGGTCTTCAGCCACAGTTCCTGACCCACCTCCCCAAACCCTTGGAATTTCCAAAGCAATAAGAGCAATGGGACCATCTTTTGTCATAATATTTGGTCTCTTGTCCTCAGTTCCTGAAATAGTTTCAGAGCATAAAGGTGAAATGAGTGTCTTCTTATTCATAACTCTCCTTTCCACTACAACTGTATTTATACCAATGAGTTGACTTTTGGAAAGCGCTTAAGGATGGGGACTTGCTGCCCAGGGGAACTAATCAAGTGATTAGAGAGTCAGAACTTTCAGTCCTATTTTCCCAACATCCAGGGAGAGGGGAGGGGCTTGAAATTGAGTTCAATCGCCAATGGCCAATGATTTAATCAACCATGCCTACATATTGAAGCCTCCATAAAAGCCCAAAAGGACAGGGTTCAGAGAGCTTCTGGGTTGATGAATATATGGAGATCTGGGAAAAGTGGCATGCTTGGAAGCTCTGTGCCCCTTCCCCATACCTTGTCCTATGCATCTCCTCCATCTGGCTGCACCCGTATCCTTTTAAAATAAACTGGTGATCTTGGGGTGTCTGGTTGGCTCAGTCAGTAGAGCATGCAACTCTCAATCTCAAGGTTGTGAGTTCAAGCCCCACATTGGGCATGGAACCTACTTTAAAAAAGCTAAAATAAACTAGAAAAATGTTTGTCTGAGTTCTGGGACCCATTCTAGTAAATTAATCAAACTCAAGGAAGGAGTCGTGGGAACCTCTGATTTATAGCCAGTCAGTCAAAAGTACAGGTAATAATCTGTGCTTGTGATTGTGTCACCAGCTAGACCCCAAGACCTGACCTTTACTGCTCACCCGTTTGTACAATATATGCATATATCAAATTCATCACATCGTATACCTTAAATTTACACAGTATTATACATCAATTATATCTCAATAAAGCTAGAAAAAATGTTGAATGAAAAAAAAGACTGGGTCTGGAACCAACACAGTATTCTTTCCACAGCATTCTACAGGTCAATGCAGCAGGGATTGCACAAGGACATGAATACCAGATAGTGTGGTTCATTGAGGGCCATCATCAGAATCTAGCTACTATAGACAGCCAAAGGCAAACATCACTTAGTTCACAATCATTAAAACCCTTATCTTGGGCTCTGTTTTTTATGTCTATATGTTGCAATCCAATGGGGAAAACCTGAGCTAGACCATCAAACTCACTCAACCAGGATCTCAATCTCCCAAAGAACAAAGATAACCATAATTTACACCTGCTGAGTTTATAGGGTCTCTCCCTGTTCTGGGCCAAAGAAATGAAAGATAATTTTTAGTTCTAAAATAAATTCTTGAAAATTCATTCTCACACATCCTTCAGAACTCCACATGAGAGTCCACACACATTTCAAAAATCAATTTTAAAGTAGCTTGATAATCAGGGGTGCCTGGCTAGCTTAGCCAATGGTGTTTGCAAGTCTTGATCTCTGGGTTGTGAGTTTGAGTCCCACATTGGGTGTAGAGATTATTTAAAAATCAAATTTAAGGGGCGCCTGGGTGGCACAGCGGTGAAGCGTCTGCCTTCAGCTCAGGGTGTGATCCCGGCGTTATGGGATCGAGCCCCACATCCGGCTCCTCTGCTATGAGCCTGCTTCTTCCTCTCCCACTCCCCCTGCTTGTGTTCCCTCTCTCGCTGGCTGTCTCTATCTCTGTCGAATAAATAAATAAAATCTTTAAAAAAAATCAAATTTAAAAAATAAATAAATAAATAAAAAGTTGCTTGATGCTCAAAGAAGGACTGGCAATGAACTAGTGATGGAATGATAAGAAAGATATTTTGAAATAAACTTCTGGAAGTTCATCCAAATGTTAAAGCTATCTGATAAAAGATAAGGAGCGTAAGACCCAGTTTGAATCAACTTGGTTAAAGTTAAAACACAATTTCACCATATTATATGATGCAATAATTGAGAGCTGGCCAGAAAAGATCAGGCCTGGTAGGTGGGTTCTGGCAGATTCCACAGGTCAAATCAGGCAAGATGTGACCTAATGAGAGGTTAGCTAACAAGGCAGGGTCAAACTCATTATTCTCCATCTTAGTGACTCTTTTTTTTTCTGTTCTATAAATGCACCAACCTCTTCCCTGATAATCCTTTCTGCTATGGTCTAAATGTTTATGTTTCCCCAAAATTCATATGCTGAAATCCTAATGCCCAATATGATGGTGTTAGGAGGTAGAACCTTTGGGAGGTGATTAGGTCATGAGGGTGGAGCCCACATAAATGGGATTAGTGGCCTTCTAGAAGAGGCTCCAGAGAGCCCTAGTCCCTTCTGCCATGTGAGGACACAATGAGAAGTCTGTAACCTCGGAGAGGGCCCTCACCCAACCATGGTGGCACTCTGATCTTGGACTCGCAGCCCACATAATTGTGAGAAATAAATTTCTTTTTTTTAAAGCCACCCAGTCTGTGGTATTTTGTTACAGCAACTTGAATAGACAAAGATATTTTCCTAAGTGGTTCCCTCTTTCTAGAATGCTGCCTCTTTACCTCATCCAGTGATCCAGCTTCATGCCACTAAACTTGAAAACATACAAATTTTACAAACTCCTAGAAATCATACTGGCATACCATTTTGCACCCACTAATTTTGCCAAAATTTAAAGTTCTGGCAACTTCAAATGATAGCAAAGATTTGCACCAATGGGAACTTTCACACTCTGGTGGGAATGTAAATTAATACAACCACTTTAGAAAAGAATTTTAGATTATCATATAAAAGTTGAATATTTACAGTCCCTGTCATGCAGCCATTCTCCTCCAGGTATATTCCCTAGAGGACCTCTTATACACATGCACCAAGAGCCAAGTACATGGACATTTATAGCAACATTGGATGTAACAGTGGAAAGCTGGAAAACAAGCTAAGTGAACACTAACAAGAGAATCGATAAGTACATTCTGGTGCTTTCATTTAATAGAGGCCTAAACATTAGTGGGAAAAAAAGAACTACAAATACATACAGCAACATAGATGGAAGTCAAAGCAATTGTGAGTGAATAAAGGAAGTCACAGAGGAAATGTAAAATATCTTTCCATTTTTATACATTTCAGAATTAAGCAAAACTAGGGACACACACTTTTTGAAATAAAATGTTAACGAAATTCAAGGAAATGAAAACAAGTCAGAATCTAAGGGCAGGGAGGCAGGAGCATAAGGACACACAAGGAACCTCGATGGTGTGGATGGTACTCTTTTCTGAAGTTAGTGGATTCATGAGCACTCAATTTATTATTTAACTTCATAGTTGATATATACATCGCCTATATTTCTTTGTATGTAATGTCCTAATAAAATTTTTTATTTTATATTGCCCTCCCCTTTATTTTCAAAATATCCTGGCTCTGCTACTTACTAGCTTTGGGAACTGGGACATACTACTCAGCCAGCCCTAAGCCTCACTAGGCTCATCTAAAAAGGAAAATAATGCAATGATAATGCCTACCCAGCTGGCCACTGGGAAGACTACTATAGGAATTCTTTGCCTGGCACCTGGAAGCACTAAGTGCTAGCTCCTCAGAGAGACACTGCATTCAGATGAGCAAGCCCTCCAGCCGGAACTAGTTGTAAAGATTCAGTGAAAGTAGGCAATCTTCCTTGATTTGGGACTCATATTTTCTCCCAGTGTCCTTCCCCCCCTACTCCTCCACCCCTGAAGAGAAAAGTATCTCTAATCATTAGAACTCTTTTCAAATGAAAGTTGGATCATTATCTCCATAGCATTTGTGCTTCTTGTCCACACATGGCAGAACAGGCAAAAACAGTTAAATGGATACTGGACTGACAATATCTCCTTCTGCGGATGTTCAAGACCTTCTAAAAACAACCTATTGCAATTTCATTAATGTCTGTGATGGAATAAATTGAGATTGGACAGGCAATTGAGATCAAAACTGCTTTCCGCCCTTTATGTGGTAATAACTAGAGCACATTAACAGGCATATAGGATCAAAAAATAAAACATAATTTCTAGTCCTACAGATGCTTCCTATAAGTTCTCACCTGAGGTGTCATATATTTATGTATGTGTTTGTGAAGGTGCTTGAGAGTACACATTTGGACACATGTTGTGAGTGTGTGTAGGAGAGAACACACATGCTTTTGCACTGGCAGGAAAGTCTTACTGGTAAGCACAGAGGCATAAGGAGGGACAGCTGATAACAGTCTTCTTTTCTAAAAAGCTCAAGACTGCGAAGAGGAAATATGCTGGTAACTGCTGGTAGGAGGAATGTGAAATTCCAGTGAACAGCGGCCTCAGTCTTGTCCTAACTCAGCAGCTTGTCCTGTGCTACAGAGGTGTAGCAGGGAGCTACTGTCCTGAGACCAAGCATATTAGGCCTGCTTTTGGCCTACTGATCTGAATTTATAGCTCAGGGCACCCTGCGGTATCATCCTATTGTTTACACACACACCACACCAATTTATATTAGTTCAAAATCTTATGGTTGCAAATAACGTAAGCCTAATTCCAATCAGCAAAACAAAAGAGGGAATATATGGATACATATAATCAAACCACCAAAAAGGCAGGAATGCAGTGGCCTCAGTAACAACGGGAATTGTGACTCTCCTTGGAAAACTCCATCATTCATGTTGATGTTTCTCTTTATGAGAGTTTTATTCTTTCAAATTAGCCATGGCACAAGCAACTTTGAATTCACACCCTAGTTGTTTGAAAAAACTGGGTGAAGACCTCTGATTGGCCTCTCTTGGGTCATATGGCGAACCGCAAACCAATCACTATGGCCAGGGATAGAAAACTATTACTGGTCTAGCCTGAGCCACATGCCCACCCTTATGGCTTGGAGAGAGGAAATTTTATGATTGCTGGACCTTATGAGGACCAGGTTGAGGGGTAGAAAAGTACTTTTCCAAAATATTGGATTCCCTGTTCAAAGCAGATAAAAAAAAGTCATCGTGCTGTGTGAAAAAAAAGGGGTGCAAAGTTCCATGTATAAGATTGACTCTGTTGTGTTGTTTGTGGCTTCTACCTCCTTAATAATTTTGTGTCTATTTGATTTGTCTTGTAATGAGAGTAGTCTATTAAATTCTCCTTTATTACTGTGCTTCAATCTGTGTTTCCTTGTATCTCCTCTACTTTTTTTTTTCCCATAAAGATGAATGCCAGATTTGATTGGCAGCCACTCACTTTTCTTCCTGGGGCTCCTCTGCTGTCCTTTCTGGCCCCCATCCTCAAATTCCCTCTAGCCCCTACTTTCTGCTTTTAATGTCACAGATATTATCTGCTATACATGTATTATTTAATTTAATACTCAGTGCAGCCCCCATTCAGAAGCCCCATTAACCCAGGCTGGCTCTAGACCTACGTTCCGTAATGTACGTAAATGCACAAAAAAGGAACTGAAAGGACACACACCAGACTGTTTGAAAGCCATTACCTCAGGAGAGCAGAATAGGATGGAGGGAAAGCGATCAATGGGGTCACTCGTGCTTTACACTGTAAATGTTTACATGTGAGTCTTCTACAAGGAAATCATTTAGGTATTAGTTGTGCAATTTTTTCTATTTTTTATTAAGGTAGAATACACACAACATAAAATTTACCATTTTAACCCTTTTGAGTGCAGAATTTAGTGGCATTAAACACATTCAGACTGCTGTACAACTATCTACAGAACTTTTCTGTCATTCCAAACTGAAACTCTGTATCCATTAAATAATAGCTTTGCATTCTCCCCTCTGCCCAGCCCCTAGTAACCACCATTCTACTTTCTGTTTCTATGAATTTGACTACTCTAGATACCTCATATAAGTAGACTCATGCAGTATTTGTCCTTTTGTGACTGGCTTATTTCATAGCATAATATCTTCAAGATTCTTTCACATTGTAGCATGTCCCAGAATTTAATTCCTTTTTAAGGTGAATAACATCCCAATGTATGCATATGCCACATTTTGTTTATCTATTCATCTGTTGATGAACATTTGGGTTGTTTCCTCCTTTTGGTTATTGTGAAAAATGCTGCTGTGAACATGGGTATACAAACAGTTGTGCAAATTTTAAAACCCCAAAAAACAATATTTGCAGAACGATCCCATTTAAGTTTAGTATGTGTGTGTGCATTATGTACATGATATGTATGTAAATGTGTAAAAAAAGATCTGTGAGACGCACCTGAAACTTTGAGTCATTATCTCTAGAATGGCAAAAGAGTGGGATAGTGAAAGAAAGGGCTCTATATTTTTTCATTCTGCATATTTCTGTATTTTTTATTTTTCATAATGAGAATAGACTAATATATTCCTCATGCAATTTTAAAATGCAATTAAAAATAAAGATGAAGATCTCAGGCATCTTGTAAGGAATATTTAGAACAATTTTCAAAGGGTCAGAAGAACCGAAGGGATAAAGGAATGCTGAAATACCTCTGTGTAGCTTGAGATTTTTATAAGGTACATATGTTATTTTTCTAGTTAAAAAAATCTAATGGGAAAATAACTGAAAGCCGAGGTGGGATTGCACTGGCAATTAAGGCCCACCGGAGGGCAGTAGAAAGCCATGAGGTGGAAACCACAGAAAGGTTGTTCCTGTGTCTCACTAGGAAAAGGGCAGAGGATTCGTATTTGCCTTTTGGGAGCTAGGACAAGCTTCGGTACTACTGATTCTAATGGGAACGATGCTTGCCAGACTTTGGGAGCACGACAATCAGATAAAAGGGGGGAAATCAGGAAAGTGGCAAGGGTTCGGCTAAGGAGAGCCAAAGAGAAACAAAGTAGGAAGAGGCATTCTTTACAGAGAATCAGCAAACAGCCTCCCAGGAGCACAGCCTTGGGGCAGATGACCTAGAGAGATTTCTAGGGGTCTTGAGGACAAAGCCCTGTTTGGAAGCACTGGCTGAGTCCTTGACCCTGACCCTTTTCTTTTTAAAGTGGACAAGGATATTTTTTAAAAAAATGTTGGGGCACCTGGGTGGCTCAGTCAATTAACTGTCCAACTCTTGATTTCAGCTCAGGTCATGATCTCAGGGTCCTGAGAACAAGCCCCAAGTCCTGCTCCATGCTCAGCGGGGAGTCTGCTTGAGATTCTCTCCCTCTGCCCCACCCCACGCAGCACTCTCTCTCTCTCAAATAAATAAATAAACCTTTTTTAAATTAATAAATAAATCTTTTACAAAAATGTTCCTAAAGTGGACAAGGATAAGGATAACCCTACAGGATAAAGATGCAGAGACAGGACTAGGGAGCAGGTACAGGGTCAGATCATATCTTTATTTAAAATGTTTGACATTTTTTACATCGTGGATCTTTTGCATTAATTTTTATTTTAAAATACTGCATTAAAATATTATTTATCTGTATTATTGAGTGTTTGAGCACCCCTTAAATTTTGTGCCAGAGGCAAGTGCTTCACTGGGCATCAGCCTAGTTCTGGCAACAATAATAATAATAACAAACCTGAAGCAAAAAATGGGATTTTAAGTACATCCCAATTTTAATCAAAATTCTACCCCAGAATTTCTTTTAAGATTTTATTTATTCATTTGAGACAGAGAGGGAGAGCATGAGCAGGGGAAGAGGCAGAAGGAGAGGGAGAAGCAGACTCCCCACTGAGTGGGGAGCCCGACATGGGGCTCGATCCCAGGACTTGGGAGATCATGACCTAAGCCAAAGGCAGACGCTTAACCATCTGAGCCACCCAGGTGCCTCTAAAATTCCAACCTGGAATTTCTAAGTGAAATCAATTTCTCTAACATGCCAGTCATGTAAACCTAAAAATAAAATCATATGTATCTGTGTTAAAGCAAAAAAAAAAAAAAAAGACAAGTGTTTCTGTAGCCATTGTGAATATGATGTTAATACTCAAATTAATTTGGAAGCTACTTCTGAAATATTGGCTTTAAGATATTGCCTATTGAAGACTGAAATAATATTAAGCATCTTTTCTGACCACAATGACATAAAACTAGAAATCAATTACAAGACAGAACACTGGAAAGAACACAAACACATGGAAGCTAAACAACATGTTACTAAACAACCAATGGGTCAATGAACAAATCAAAAAGGAAACCAAAAAGTACATGGAGACAGGGGCGCCTGGGTGGCTCAGTCACTTAAGCACTCAGGTCTTGATCTCAGAGTTGTGAGTTCAAGCCCCGTGTTGGGCTCCACGCTGGGTATGGAGCCTACTTATAAATGAATGAATGAATGAATGAATGAATGAATATAAAAAATACATGGACTGGGGCGCCTGGGTGGCACAGCGGTTAAGCGTCTGCCTTCGGCTCAGGGCGTGATCCCGGCGTTATGGGATCGAGCCCCACATCAGGCTCCTCTGCTACGAGCCTGCTTCTTCCTCTCCCACTCCCCCTGCTTGTGTTCCCTCTCTCGCTGGCTGTCTCTATCTCTGTCAAATAAATAAAAAAAAAATACATGGAGGCAAGTGAAAATAAAAACACAATGGTCCAAAATCTTTGGGACATAACAAAAGCAGTTCTAAGAGAAGTTTATAGCAATACAGGCTTACCTCAATAAACAAGAAAAGCCTTAAATAAATAATCTAACCTTATGCTAAATGTACTAGAAAAAGAAGAACAAACAGAGACCAAAGTTAGTAGAAAAGGAAAATCAAGATTAAAGTGGAAATAAATTAAATAGAAACTAAAAACACAATAGAAAAGATCAACAAAACCAAGAGCTGGTTCCTTGAAAAGATTAAAAAGGTGACAAACCTTCAGCCAGACTCATCCAGAAAAAAAGACAGAGGACTCAAATAAATAAAATCAGAAATAAAAGAGGAAAAATAACAGCCAACACCATAGAAATACAAGTAATTATAAGAAAATATTATTAAAAATTATATGTCAACAAATTGGACAACCTAGAAGAAATGGATAAACTTCTAGAAACAATCTTCCAAAAATGAAATAGAAAGAAATAGAAAATTTGGACAGACCGAATATAAATAATGAAATTTAATCAGTCATCAAAAACCTCCCAAGAAATAGAAGTTCAGGACCAGATGGTTTCACAGGTAAATTCTATGGAACATTTGTTAATAAAAGTTAATACCTATTCTTCTCAAACTATTCCAAAAAAAAAAAAAAGAAAAGTAAGGAAAACTTCCAAATCCATTCTACAAAGCCAGCATTACCCTGATACCAAAACCAGACAGACACTACAAAAGAAAGAAAGAAAGAAAGAAAGAAAGAAAGAAAGAAAGAAAGAAAAAGAGAAAGAAAGCAAGCTATAGGCTGACCTCCCTGATGAACATAGATGTGAAAATCCCCAACAAAATAGTACCAAACCAAATTCAGCAATACATTAAAAGGAGAGTTGACCACGACAAGGTGGGATTTATTCCAGGTATGCAAGGATGGTACAATATTCACAAATCAATCGATCTCATACATCATATTAACAAGAGGAAGAATGAAAACCATATCATCATCTCAGTAGATGCAGAAAAGGCATTTGACAAAATACAAAATCTGTTCATGATAAAAAAAAAACCCTCTTAACATAGTAGGTTTATAGGGAACATACCTTCACATAATAAAGGCCATATATAAAAAAACCCACAGCTAACATCACACTCAATGGTGAAAAACTGATTTTTTTTTCTCTAAGATCAGGAATAAGACAAAATGTCCACTGTCACCACTTTTATTCAACATAATACTGTAAATCCTAGCTGCAGCCATCAGACAAGAAAAAGAAATAAAAGGTATCCAAATTGGTAAGGAAGAAGTAAAACTGTCACTATCTGCAGATAACATAATACTGTATATAGAAAACCCTCAAGACTCTACTAAAAAAAAAAAAACACTAATAAATTAATTCCATAAAGAAGCAGGATATAAAATTAATATACAGAAATCTGTTCTATTTCCATACACTAATAATAAAGTAACAGAAGGAGAAATTAAGGAAACAATCCAATTTATAACTGCACCAAAAAGAATAAAATACTTAATAAATTTAACCAAGGAGGTGAAAGACCTATACTCTGAAAACGCTAAGACACTGATGAATGAAATTGAAGAAAACAGAAACAAATGGAAAGATATGCCATGCTTATGGATTGGAAGAATATTGTTAAAATGTCCATACTTTCCAAAGCAATCTACAGATTCAATGCAATCCCTATCAAAATACCAAATAGCATTTTTCACAGAGCTAGAAAAAATAATCCTAAAATTTATAAGAACCACAAAACACCCTAATAACCAAAGCAATCTTGAGGAAGAAGAACAAAGGTAGGTATCACAATCCCAGATTTCAGTATACACTACAAAGCTATAGCAATCAAAACAGTATGGCACTGGCACAAAAATAGACACACAGATCAACAGAACAGGATAAAGAGCCCAGAAAGAAACCCACAGTTATATGGTCAATTAATCTATGACAAAGGAGGCAAGAATATACAATGGAGAAAAGACAATCTTTTCAATAGATGGTGCTGGGAAAACTGGATAGCTACATGCAAAGGAATGAAACTGGACCACTTCCTCAGACGATAGACAAAAATAAACTTAAAATGGGTTAAAGACCTCAACGTGAAACCTGAAACCATCAAATTCCTATAAAGAAACATAGGCAGTAATCTCATGGACATCAGTCTTAGCAATATATATATGGATATACCCCCTCCGGCAAAGGAAACCAAAGCAAAAATAAACAATTGGGACTACATCAAAATAAAAAGCTTTGCACAGTGAAGGAAACCATCTACAACAATAAAAAAGGGCAACCTACTGAATGGGAGAAGATATTTCCAAATGATATATCCGATAAAGGGGTTAATATACAAAATATATAAAGACCTTATATAACCAACACCAAAAAAACCAAATATCAGATTAAAAAATGGGCAGAGAACCTTAATAGGCATTTTTCCAAAGAAGACAAACAGATGACAAACAGACATATGAAAAGGTGCTCAACATCACTAATCATCAGGAAATGTAAATCAAAACCACAATGGGGGCACCAGGGTTGCTCAGTTGCTTAGGCGTCTGCCTTCAACTTGGGTCATGATCCTAGGGTTCTGGGATGAAGCCCTGTGTTGGGCTCCATGCTCAGTGGGGAGTCTGCTTCCCCTCTCCCTGTAACCCTCCCCCCGCTCATGTGCACTCTCTCGTTCTCTCTCTCTAAAATAAAGAAAGAAAATCCTTAAAAAAGAGAGAAACCACAATGAAATATTACCTCACATCAGTCAGAACAGCTAGCAACAAAAAGACAAAAAATAACAAGTGTTGGTGAGAATGTGAAGAAAAGGGAGCCTTGGTGCATTATTGGTGGGAATATAAATTGGTGTGGCCACTGTGAAGAATATTATGAAAGTTCCTCAAAAAATTAAAAATAGAAATACCACATGATCTAGTAATTCCATTCTGGGTATTTACCCAAAGAAAATGAAACCTTAATTTGAAAAGATATATGCACCCCTATGTTTATTGCAGCATTATTGCAGCCAAGACATGGAAGCCACCAAAGTGTCCATCAATAGATGAATGGATAGAAAAGACATGGTATATACACATACACACAATGAAATATTACCCAACCATAAAAAAGAATGAAATCTTTCCATTTGTGACAATATGGAGAGATGTGGGAGGGGGGTATTACGCTAAAAGAAGGGTTAGGGGATAGGCAAAATAGGTGAAAGGGATTAAGAAATACAAACTTCCAGCTGTCAAATAAATAAGTCATGGAAATGAAAAGTACACCATAGAGAATATAGTCAATAATATTGTTTAAGGGGTGCCTGGGTGGCACAGCAGTTAAGCGTCTGCCTTCAGCTCAGGGCGTGATCCTGGCATTATGGGATCGAGCCCCACATCAGGCTCCTCCACTATGAGCCTGCTTCTTCCTATCCCACTCCCCCTGCTTGTGTTCCCTCTCTCGCTGGCTGTCTCTATCTCTGTCGAATAAATAAATAAAATCTTTAAAAAAAAAAAGACAAGATAGTTAATATTTAAAAATATATATATATAATATTGTTTAAAAAAAGATATTGTCTACCAACTACCCATCATTAGAAAAAGAGCTGACTTAAAGAGTTGACAAATATATTCTTTCACTTTATAAGCATTAAATTAAGATCATCTTATTTAAAAACCAATAAAATAAAATTTTCCCTTTTTAGTTTTCTTTCTAGCTTTATGGAGATATAATTGATATGTAGCATTATATAAAAATAACATTTTCTGATCTTTATACTGTTAAAAGGCATTTGAGCAGAGTTATTTAGAGCTTAAGGGTAAAAGTGAGTTGTATTTTTCAAAGAATATTTAATTTTGTTCTATTCCAAGGATCCCAAAAGTATGATTTCAAAGACTGCTACCCTTGTAAACCATGTCCTTTCATCACTTTCCTATTCATTTTAGAGATGAGGAAAAAGACTTAAAGAAAGGCCTTTTGTAAGGGTTACACTGCGCACCCACTACAGCTTCATTTCCTGCTATCTCTCCCCACATTCTTCATTTTGGCCACGTGGAAAAGAAATTCCCTCAACCATGCTTTGCACATGTTGATTTATCTGTCTGCAATGCAACATTCTTTTCCTCCCTTTTGGGTTCAAGGAATTCCTATCCATATTAAAAAACAAATGAATCAAAAATCACGTCTCATGGGAAGCATGGGTGGCTCAATTGTTTAAGTGCCTGCCTTTGGTTCAGGTCATGATCTCAGGGTCCTGGAATTGAGCCCAGGGTGGCATGGAGCCTGCTTCTTTCTCTCCTTCCCCCTTTGCCCCCCTCTCCCCACTCGTGTGTGCTCTCACACGCTGTCTCTCTTTCTCTCTCTCAAATAAATAAAATCTTAACACACACACACACACACACACACGCACACACACACATCTCACCTCAAGGGTCACCTTCTCCAGGGGTCCCCACTCTGAATAGACACTCTTTTTGTGTGTTCCTGTGACATCATACCTGCATGACATTACACACCTGTGCTGCCTAGTGACTGGTTATTTCATTGTCTCTCCTATTAGATTCCAAACTCCTTGAAGGTAGGGACTATGTCTTTTTGAATGCTCCCTGCCTAACACAAAGCTTCCTGTCACATAATAGACAAGTCTTTTGTTGAATGAGTAATCAACCTTGATACCTCCTTCCACCTCATGCCCCAAAACAAACCCATCAAGTCCTACCCACCATCAAAATATTTCTCAAATTCATCAATTTTTCTCCATCTTTACCACCACTATGCTTCAAGCCACCATCTTCTATCACCACTATAACAGCCTCCTAATTATCTTACTATTTTCTCCTACTTGTGCCCCTCCAATCTATTTCCCATACAACAGCCACTGTCATTTTTCTAAAATGCAGATTTTATTATGTCAGTCTCTAAGCCAGAAACTCTTCATTGAAATCCCACTGTTCTTAGATTAGTTCAATGCACTTAAGCTGACCTACAAGGCCCAAACCTCTCGTCTCCACTCTCTTACCTTCCCTTGGGGTCTCCAACTTTCTGCTCTCCCTCCCACCACAGGCCCTTTGCCTTTGTGTCTCCTCCACTTAGGACATTCTCTCTCTTCTTCTCTTGATTCACTCCCACTCATATTTCAGAACTCTGCCCCAGTGTTGCTTCCTTACGAAAGCTTCCCCTGACCCTCTTGATAAAATCAAACTTGCTATTGACTTTCCCAGAACCTTTATAGTATCTATCACTGCTTGTTTTTGTTTAATGTCTGTTTCCCACTCCCCTCAATTGTCTCTACCACTGAAACTCCAAAGGCTCTTAAGAAGCCCTCAATAAATGTTTGAAAATGACTTATTGTCATGCAACACAAAACTGAAAGAGCCAGTCCATTTGGGAAAATGCTCTCACCGTCGCCACAGAATCATCCAACCACACACACCTCTCAGGGAAAATTTCCTACAAATAGACTGTTCTTGTTCATATGTGAAGCTGAAATTAGGGCAGGCAGAGGACAGGCTGAACAAAGGGAGACCAGAGCATCTACCAAGCAAAGGTGTTGTGGTTACCCTGCTTTAAGGGCCTCGACTTCAGAGTTCCAAGATGAGTCAGCTCTTTGAACAGTATGCACTGGTTCATTAGTTATATATCCACAGAAAACGGGTGTCAGGGAAAACTTTTCAGAAAGTTAAACGCTACATTATGCAGCAGCCCTTAGTTATTTCCCAAGTAGTATTCATTATGCTGATTAATTTTTTAGCTTAATAAACACATCAACTACTATAGAAATAACTTTATCATTAAAGGGAAACATATTTTTCTCATTAAGCCAGAGAAAGGGCAAAATTCCCAACCATATCTCATCAGATAGCTTCTTCAGTCTTTCTGTTCTCCACAGCATCTATTCAAAACTCTCCCCAGTCCTCAAACCTCTGCCCCTTCTCCTTGCAAAGGATGAGTTCCCTTGTCATTCACTAGGAAAACCGAAGCCATCAGATACAAATTCTTCAAATTCCTCCCCCAGCCCCTTACTCCCATCCCTACTCCCATCTTCAATGGCTCTGTATCAAATTACAGCTTTTCCATCTGCAATTCTGTTCACTGGGAGCAGTGAAGTTCTATCACATTCTATACTGCCCCCCTAAGAAGCCTGCCTCTATCTCCTCTCTGGTGGCTTCCACACCTTCCCCCATAACTAGCTCTTTCTCATCAGCTTTTAATTGAGCTGGGCTTCTCCATTTTACAAAATATCCTCCCTAGGGCTACCATATCCCTCTAGCAACCGCCCTATATCCCCCCTTTGCAATCAAACTTGAAAGAATTGTCTACACCAACGAACTTCACTTAGCTCTCAATTACTCTTCAACCCACTGAAATCTGGCCTCTGGCTCTACCTTTCCACTGAAAGAGTTCTCTTGCCTAGATCACTAGTGACCTTTTCTTTATTCAATCCATTTTAACTCCTTGTCAGACATTTAGTAGTATTTTTCATTGTTGGCTACTCCTCATACCTTAAACAACTCTCTTCATTTAAATTCCAGTTAGGTCACATACAGTGTAATATGAGTTTCAGTAGTACAATACAGTGATTCAACAATTCCATACATCACCAGGTGCTCATCACAAGCGCACGCCTTCATCCCCATTACCTATTTCACCCATCCTTCCACCCCCCACCCTTTGGTAACCATCCGTTTGTTCTCTATCCTTAAGAGTCTATTTCTTCAGTTTGCCTCTCTCCTTTCCCCCCCCCCTTTGCTCCTTCATTTTGTTTCTTAAATTTCACATATGAGTGAAATCATACGGAATTTCTTGATTTTCTTTGCTAGATCAGCCTCCTTTACTCAATTTCTAAATGTTGAGGTTCCTCAGGGTTTGGTCCTAGGCACTTTTCCCTCTCTACCTTCTCTCCTTGGGTTGATCATATCCATTCCAATGGGCTTCAGTTAGCTTCTAGATTGGGTTTCTGACTTGGGTACATGAATCAAATTCAGACAATTTGTAAACTTGAATGGGTAAAAACAGATTTTTTATTTTCAACAATCTCTAATGAAACTTTAGTATTTCTCCTAATAACGAATGTAGGCAACAAGCCACGGTAGTATAACCAGTGTCTGTGATTTTGCCAATATTAGAAATCATGTATAGTTTAATATATCACATTTGTTACAAATATCTCAAAACATTTTTATGCTTATAATTATTTCAGTTCATAGTAGTTACTAGATCCACCACTAGATCTCTTTATTTAATGAACCAATAATTACATGTATTATTGAATCACAATTTTTGTATTTGATAACTATTTCAGTATAATTCACTTCATTCATAATCCTATGCATTTCATTTTGTACATTTTAAAACATTATTCTGAGACGGGGTTCACAGGCTTCCCTAGACTGCCAAAGGCACAAAAAGTGTTAAGAAGCCTGTTCTACAAACTGAGGGCTTCGGAGGGTTGGGGGGTGGGGGAATGGGATAGGCTGGTGATGGGTAGTAAGGAGGGCACGTATTGCATGGTGCACTGGGTGTTATACGCAACTAATGAATCATGGAACTTTACATCGAAAACCAGGGATGTACTGTATGGTGACTAACATAATATAATAAAAAAATATTAAAAATAAAAGAAGCCTGTTCTAGATGCTGATGACTCCCACCCTGAATCCATCTTCTGAACTTTTAGTCCATATATCTAACTGGCTTTTGGACATGTGTACTTGGATATCTCATAAAAGCCTTAAGCTCAATATAACCCAGACTGAACTCATCAACTTCTACTACCCCCATTCTCCTCAAAGTCCAACTTCGCCTATGTCCTCTGTTTCAATGAATAGGACCAATAGTTACTCAGTTATTTGAGCCAGAACTCTGAGCTATCCTCAACTCTTCCCTTTCCTTCCTTTGAACAATCATGAACCAAATCATGTCAATTCAATTTCTTTAATATTTCTAAAAATTCATCCATTTATCTCTATCCTCAGTACCTCAATTTTGGGAACCATCTTCTCTCTTCTTCCTAGTGGTCTCCCCAACAGACTGAGTTCCCTTTTAATCCATACTTTCCAATAATTGTTAGAATGATCTTTCTCTCCCCAAGGACTGTGCTTAGTCTTAATATAGCCCACTTCACACTATCTTGTAATTACTTGTATTCTCTACTTGAATATAAGTTTCAGGGGTACAAGAATTTTTATCTTGCCTATTTGGGGATCTGCAGCATTAAGCATGGTATCTGATTATAGGAGCACTCCATAAGTGTTTGTTGAAAAAAATGAATGATTGGACTGAGCTTCAGCCTGATGGTTAGCAGCAGCTCAATTAAAAGGTTAAGGGATTATTCAAACCTTAATATTTTTTTCTGACAGATAAATAAGGTTACTGAAGTATAAGAGGTGGGGAAAGTTAATTTTAATTATTTTATTTGAAAACTTAAATTTTGGGGCACCTGGTTAAGCATCTGCCTTTGGCTCAGGTCATGATTAGGGTCCTGGGATCAAGCCCCTCATCGGGCTCCCTGCTCAGTGGAGAGTCTGCTTCTCCCTCTCCCTCTACCCCTTTCCTCTGCTTGTGCTCTCGCTCACTCTCTCACACTTGCATTCACTCTCTCTCAAATAAATGAATAAAATCTTTTAAAAAAAAGCAAATTTAAATTAAAATTAAATTAAATTTTGTGAGTGGGTAGTGTGGCTTAGGAAAATTGACAAGACCCATTCCCTCAGTAATATTCATTTTTTTGCCAAAACATTTATGCCTGCCCCTAGAGTTTTACACTTGGGCAGAGTCAGGTTTTATTCTGGAGACTTGTGGCAGCAGCTTTAGTTGCTTTGCACAATAATCACACAGAACAAAGGCACCTCTTTGCTTTACCTGGTGTTTATTCTGTCAATTGGTAGATTTAATAAACAGAGAAAGGAACTAAGGTAAGGTGCACCATAACAATGTGTAAATAACACTTCAGAATTAACAATAGAAGAGCTGAACATGGACAGCTTCTAATCAGCATCCAAAAATTGAACATTTTAAGGGAGCAATACAGATATGCTCAGTGTGGCAGTCAAGTTAATCTAAAGAATGAACTTCAGCTTTTCAACATTAATTTCAAAGCATTAGGAACACCGATGTCTAGGGGTACCTCGCTGGTTTAGTCAATAGAGAGTGCAACTCTTGATCTCGGGGTTGTGAGTTTGAACCCCACTTTGGGTGTAGAGATTACTTAAAAATAAAATCTTTTTTTAAAAAAGAGAACACTTATTTCTAATCTTTACTGCCTTATATTAACTACAGACATCATTATTTTCACCAGCATTCACTAATCATTACAATTTGGGAGTGGGGGGTCAGAGGGGGAGGGAGAAAGAGAATCTTAAGCAGGCTCCACACCCAGTGCAGAGCCCCATTTGGGGCTGGACCGCGAGATCATGACCTGAGCCAAAATCAAGAGTCAGATGTTTAACTGACTGAGCCACCCAGGCTCCCCCATTACAATTCATTTTTAAGTAAAAAAACAGTTACTGTATTATAAAAGAATAGTTTGGGGCACTCTGAAACTTAATAGTTCACAAGGAAAAGACGAAGAGATCTTGAGGAAAAGATGAGATTCTCTGTATCATACCAAACCTTGATATGAATTGTAATTATTAATTTCCTTTTACCCCTTTTTAAATTATTTTATTATTTTTTCCATCATGATAAGTGTACTCTTTTATTCCCAACCCCTATTTCATCCATTCCCCCACCTAACTCCCCTCTGGTAACCATCAGTTTGTTCTCTATAGTTAAGAGTTCGTTTCTTGGTTTGCCTTATTTTTCATTGCTCGTTTGTTTTGTTTCTTAAGTTCCACATATGAGTGAAATCATATGGTATTTGTCTTCCTCTGACTGACTTATTTCACTTAGCATCATACTCTCTAGCTCCATCCATGTCATTGCAAATGGCAAGATTTCATTCTTTTTTATGGCTCAATAATATTCCATTGTGTATATATTACCACATCTTCTTTATCCACTCATCTATCAGTGGACACTTGGGCTGCTTCCATAGTTTGGCTATTGTAAGTAATGCAGCAATAAACATAGGGGTGCTTGTATCCCTTCAAATTAGTGTATTTGTATTTTGGGGGGAAAATACCCAGTAGTGCAATGATTGGATTGTAGGGTAATTCTATTTCTAATTTTTGAGGACCCTCCATACTGTTTTCCACAGTGGTTGCAGCAGTTTGCATTCCCACCAACAGTGCAAAAGGGTTCCTTTTTCTCTACAACCTTGCCAATTCTTGTTGTTTCTTGTGTTTTTCATTTTAGCCATTCTGACAGATGAGGTGAGATATCTCATCGTGGTTTTGATTTACACTTCCCTATGATGAGTGATGTTGAGCATCTTTTCATGTGCCTGTTGGCCATCTGGATGTCTTCTTTGAAGAAAACTCTATTCATGTCTTCTGACCATATTTTAATTGGATTACTTGTTTTTTGTGTATTGAGTTGTCTAAGTTCTTTATATATTTTGGATACTAACGCTTTATTGAATAAACTATTTGCAAATATCTTCTCCCATTCAGTAGGTTGACTTTCTAGGGTTTTTTAATTGTTTCCTTCACTGTGCAGAAGTTTTTATTTTGATGTAGTCCCAATAGTTTATTTTTGCTCTTATCTCCTTTGCCTCAGGAGACATATCTAGAAAAGTGTTATTAAGGCCAATGTCAGAGAGATTATTGCCTGTGCTCTCTTCAAGGATTTTTATGGTTTCAGGTCTCACATTTAGGTCTTTAATCCATTTTGAGTTTATTTTTGTGTATGGTGAAAGAAAGTGGTCCAGTTTCATTCTTTTGCATGTGGCTGCCCAGCTTTCCCACTGTATATTCATTCCTCCTTTGTCAAAGATTAATTGACCACATAATTGTGGGTTTATTTTTGGGCTTTCTGTTATATTCCATTGAATCTATGTGTCCATCTTTATGCCAGTACCATACTGTTTTAATTACTACTGCTTTGTAATATCTTAATTTTGTGAAGAAAAAAAAATCCTATAGACTTATACCCTAGGATGATTTAACCCCTACAACACTTAAGAATTACTACAGGCTGCAAAGTACCTCCTTACCATTTAATAAGGAGAAATAGTTCTTCAATATCTAAAGCAATCCCATTTTACCTTCTCTAAATATCTCCCTCTGTGCTTTTAATAATGCCCCAACCTTCTTGATTTGATTTTGATAGAATATTTGATGTGGAGAAATAAATTGTTAAAAATCATTGGACAGTATTTATACACAGAAGCTCAGGCTTCTCCATGGTGAGATTATGTTGTCAGAATATGACACAAAATGCTAACGATGTCATAAACCCCTAGAGCAGGCTGAACCATATCAAATACAGCAGTTTCCTTGGTAGAAGAAACATTTGAACAAATCCCTGGACATGAATCTTTTTATTTATGTCCTACTTTTGTCCATTTGGACAAACAGTTGTTTAAATACAAACCAAACCAATGGATCTTCTACTACAGGTACGTGCCTAACCTTAAAACTTAGAAATGAGGATCTATTATATTATGCACTTGAGCCTTAATTAGAAAGCTAGCTGTGTTTAAGAAATCTGCTGTTTCTTGTATGTTACCATTAGTAGGTCTTTAAGAATTTCTAGGAAAACACCTGAGAATTTTACTTATGTGTGAAAAATCCAAAGCAACATAGAAGCATAGGGTATAGACATATTGTCCCCCTTCACTCCCCTTCCCCACCCAAATCCACCAACCCCTGTCCTCAACTAATCTGGCATGGTACGTAACATATAGTAGGCTTCAACAAGAGTTTTTTCTTGTCCTATCTCCTTTTCCACCATACACATTCACACACAAACATTAACACTCAAGTGCATTCACATGTGCAAGACATACATACATTCAAAATCAGGTAATGGGGTGAGCAAGCCATGATGCAGGGGTAACCAAGGTAATTGTACTGATTAGCCAGCGATGCCTCCCATATTTGGCATCTAGACTGTGGCAGGGGATGTGATAGAGGGAGGAAAATGACAGTGGAACACTTATCATGCTTTAAAAAATCATTGATGAAAAGATTTGATTTTGACCTTTAGTGGCAAACCACTATCAAATGGAAGAAAACTGGATTACCTAACACATTTTCCGGTGAAACAATCTCTTTGACAGGACCTAAGCACGTTGAATCAATGGAGACTAAAACGGACAATTTTAGGAGACGCCTACTCGTTATCATAACTGGTATTATGATCATTGCTTTTGTCTTTACCTGCTTTTGTTTTCTCCATTACAATTGTATGAGCGAGGATGCACCCAAAGCAGGAACGTAAGTTTTACACCCTTAAATTAAGAATGCAAGGTGTGGGCATACATGTGGTAGAGATTTCACTGTTGTTATGGTTACTTAATGTTAACCCTAGACTTCTAAAGAGCTCATCTTACGGGTGGATACCCTCACTTCAAAAATATCAGCTCTTAAATATTCTCAAGTACGTTATCAATTTTAGCGTATTCTAAAGCTATCTCCTACTGAGGGTTCGGCTGAGCCCCAGGCTATTAATTTCATTATAAATTGAGTCTAGGAAAAGAGGGCTTGACTTTCCGAATAAGACTGGTAGAATAAAGAAGGGGAGAGACTGAAACCAGTATTGCACTGTATGTTATCTAACTAGAATGTAAATAAATAATTTGAAAAAAAATAAAAAAGAAGGAGAGAGAGTTGGGTCTGTGCATTTCAAAAACAATAAAATATTTTGGATAATCTACCATTTTAAGACATAATAGCAAAAATTATTCACTGTCTTTTTTCTCATTGTCTCACTCCCTGCCTTTCATATAGGAGGATTAGGCTGGCCCTGATATAGTGATTCCCTAAAAATTTCCCAGTATAAGGACCAATGACTAAAATACACCAGTGCTCTATTCCTTATAGTTTTAGAGGAAAATTGTGAATATAAATATGCATGGATAGATAACTTGATGGTGTAAATATGATAGGAAACAGTGAATCTGGTCTAAAGAGTTTATTCTGTCCTTATGACAAGTTGTGACAGTTGTGTATGAGTTGCATATCAACCTGTGACTTTAAAAAAAAAAGATTTCATTTATTTGAGAGAAAGAGAGAGCACAAGGGCGGGCAGGAGAGGGAGAAGCAGACTACCCCACTGAGCAGGGAGCCCGATGAAGACCTCCATCCCAGGACCCTGGGATCATGACCTGAGCCAAAGTCAGATGCTTAACTGACTGAGCCACCCAGGCACCCCCAACCTGTGACTTTTTTTTAAAGTTTAATTTCTAGAACAAGTGAAGCTCTCTCTCTCCTTCTCAACAATAGACCAGAAACAACTTTGTGTCATTCCATATGTAGGCTATACGGTTATCTAATGCATCTGAAATAGTAAAAATACTCTCAAGAAAAATAAAAAGTATTCAGCATGAGTTCATATCTATGTCACACCCAAGTCATGGTTTTTACCACACTTCAATTCTTACTGTGTTCAATTTTTCTACTAGAGCCAAAAAAAGACCGAGAAGTCTAAACTGTCACAGTGGCCTGTGTTTTCTAGTGACAGCAACAGTACTCTTTTGTTTAAAGATGTCATATTCCAAATTTTCTATATTTTCAGGGTCAAGAAAGAAGATACAACAGCCAAGTCATCCAGATCATCCAAAATATCATTTAGTGAATCCAAGATAGCCAGTCCATGCAGTCTAGAAAAACAATCCATGCTATCCAGTATAGACAAGTTTTCTGGGCCCTTAAGTCCAGAAAAGTCATCCATACCATCCAGTGCAGAAAAGTTTATCAGGCCCTTGAGTCCAGGAAAGCAAAGTATATCATCTAGTACAAAAAAGTTAAACAGGCTACCAAGTCGAGAAAAGTCATATAAGCCATCAAAAACACAAAAAATACTCACGTCATCCCACCCAGGAAAGTCATATAGAACACGTAATCTAGAAAAGCCACATAAGCTAGCTCATGCCCGTAAGCTAGGTCGTCAGGCCTGTTCATCCCATCCAAATAAGACAGTGAGGCCACCTTGCGCAGCCAGTCTACAATATACAGTCAGGCCAACCAAGCCACCCCGTCCACAAAAGCAAATCTTGCCACCCAAGCGATCCAGTTTACAGAAACTAACCAAATCCCCTAGATATCGTAATCTAAAAAGGTCAGTTAGTACAGGTAAGGCAAGCATGTTATCTAGGCCTCGGTTAATCAGGTCTTGTCGATGCTATAAGGAAAAATGCCTTGTTTGCAGAAATTCTTCTGAGCCTTGGGTCAATAATATTTCTGAGGCAAAGGGTAGAAATGCTCAAAACTCACCTTTTCCAAGTGAAGCTAAGTCTTTTTCCAAGCCCTTTCATGAGGGAGATTACAGAGACAATGTATTCTGTGGCAATGTGAGTAGCAGTGATATCATGACAAATGACAGTGATGACAGTGGTAGGGAGATAACCATTATTTGCAACATAAAATGCAATGAAGCCATCCTTAAAGGCACCCAAGAGAATTAAGGACTCAATAAAAATAAAAACCACATGTGAAAAAGCAAACTTCTGCTAACTATTTTATGCTCACCATCCTTTAAAACACTGATAGTAGGGAATCTATCTGCAATCATTGTTGAGATTAGTCCTATTCATCTTGGAAGCAATTTATTTAAAAAATAGTAATTAAATGCATGACATAACAAATGGTTTTACTGTAATTATTATTGCATTTTAGAGACAAAAGATTCTTTTGATGTATCTTATTTAGATCCGGTCACTTAGATGGGAACCATGAGCATGTGCGCATACACAAATCTAAAAAGGAATTGCAAGATGGGTACCCTAGACTCCTATTTCCCTTGGATTAGCCTTCACATGAAGTCTCAACCCAATGAAGTTTTTTTTCAAGTTGATTTTTTAATGTTTACACACAGTCCTCGCAGCTTAAGACTATCTTCCTGTAGTGCCCAGTGCTTGGCAGAAATGGCTCTGTGTGCTTAGTTCTGGTGGAGTTAGGGAAACACCTGATAGCCATTTCTAACATCACTGTCTCCTTGACTGCTACTTATCGTGGTAACCATTTAATAAGGTATGCAAATATGGAATCACTATGTTGTACGCCTGAAACTAATACAATATTGTATGTCAATTATTCTTCAATTAAAAAAAGAAATACTGGATTCAACAAAATTAATCAGGTCATGTTAACAAGAATTAAATAAAAAGCATTGTGGCGCTATGGACTTGATTTCCTACTGGTATTGCCCTTTTTTAAAAGACAAACTATAAAGGATTAGAATTTTTCTGGGTTAGAAAAGCCTGGTCTTTTTAAAATTCACAAATACAAGTGAAAATTCCTTTTTTTTTTTTTTAAGATTTTACTATCCACTTGACAGAGAGACAGCTAGTGAGAGAGGGAACACAAGCAGGGGGAGTGGGAGAGGAAGAAGCAGGCTCCCTGCGGAGGAGCCTGATGCGGGGCTCGATCCCAGGACTCCAGGATCACGCCCTGAGCCGAAGGCAGACGCTTAATGACTGAGCCACCCAGGCGCCCCGACAAGTGAAAAATCTGATTAAAATTTTAAACTGTTCACTATTTTTAAAAAGTTCAAATATACACAAAAGTAGCTAGAGCAAGTATATAATGAATGCCCACATAAGCATTGCTCAGATTGAATAGTTATCATTATGTGGCCAATCTTATTTCATTTATACTCTTATCCATTCCCCTTCCCATTTTTATCTTTAATGATGATGACTTTTAAAAATACATACACACAGGGGCACCTGGCTGGCTCTGTTGGTGGAGCATGTGATGCTTGATCTTGGGGTTGTGAGCTTGAGCTCCATGTTGGGTATAGAGATTACTTTTTAAAAAGTACATTCACACACTACCATTATCTCACCCAAAAATTAACAATAATTCCTTAATAATAATTACCTAGTCAGTATTCAAATTCCCCCATCCATCTCCTAATTTTTTTTTTAATGGTTGCTCTGTTCAAATGATCTGATCAGCATTTGACAGCATCTAAGCCTGTTTTCAAAATTACAATTTCACTGGCTAATCTAGCTTCACATTGTGCAATGATTTTGGAGTTAATCTGAGTTGTTAGTAGCCTGGAAAATTGTAAAAGTTGAAATTGTATGGTTTTCAGTTTAAATTCAACCAACGCCTTAGTAGGCAAAACCAAATAATCTAAGCTCTATTCTCTTTCTCATTTTGAAGCCTAGAGATTTGTAATACTTTAAAATCTGTGAATATTAATATCTAATTAAAATGACTAACTGCCAGTGACAACCAATGATAATGACGTCATAAGAAAAAGTTATCTGCATGAGTATCTATGTTCCTTTCTAAACCACATTTAATTATAGAGCAGGAGTCCACAGAATATTTGAAGCTCATTCAATATGCAAAATTCTAATGCATTAATGGGGGCTTCACACATAAAGCCAGTATAGAATAAGTAATAAAAATAAGTACCATGAGTCAGAGAAGAACTTTAGCAAAAAAAAAAAAAAGAAAGAAAGAAAAAAGTTTACCAGTAGAAACTTGCCCAACCTAAGTAACTAAGTCCTATCACTTTAACAGACAGTCTTAGTACTTCTTGGAAATGTTCTGATTTAAGTAAAAGAGTTCTAAACTTCTATTTCCTGGCTTTCTTGTGGCATTGTCTCATCTCTCACGGTACTTTACTCCTTCCTTCTCTCTCGCTCTGTTTTCTTTTCTGCTCTTCAGCAAGTCAGGATCATATGCTCGGTGGGCCCATGGCTTCCTTACATTTCCATTCTCTCTCCAGAAGGCACTGTGTGACACCAGTTTCAAACACGGCACTTCCCTCTCAGACCATCCCCACTCTCTTCCTGTTAAATCCACCTTCCTTAACACTCATCTCCACAACTCATACCTTGCTCCTGGCTATGGGACTGAAATGGAATTGTATTTTGCTCCTTTTATTTAGTACAGCTTTTTCTAAAAACTTTTAAATATCACTTTAAAAAAGGTGCTAAAAGATTAGATTTCAAACATTTCTCACGTATATTTTCTACATGAAACTATAGGATCATGGAGCTGAAACGATGCTTTGAGATCCTCTCTTCTATCCTCCTGTGGGAAGGGAGAGCTTGAAGAGCTGAAGGAATATTCATTCAGCAAGAAGACCACTTTTTACCAGGGGTGGGGAGGCCAGATGAGCATTGCATGATGCCAGGGATCACAGATCTTTAAGTGGCCAGAAAGAAGTGATACATCGCAAGTGGGATGTTTATGGTAGTATCAAGTAGTGAGTCAGTAAGTCTTCAGCTTTATTAATTCCCCAAATCCTACAGTCCCTGCCACACTGCATGCAATCCCTAAAAATTAAAAGTAGCATAGGAAGGAAAAGAGAAGTCAGAAAAAAGCTCCGTTGGATCTTCAGCCAAGTATCTCCTTAATTGTAACTCAATATACAACCCTCAATTATTCCTGTGCTGCTGTGACCTTAGAAAACAAGGGTTAAGCATGATTAATTGGTTTTGCAATTATTTATATAATGCATGGAAAGGACCATTTTTGAAATAAGCAAGGGCTAATTATAGCTTACATCTAAGAACTTTCAGATAGCTCTACTTGTTTAGAATTATCCTCTTATGTGCCTGAATCAAAATAACACATTGAAAAGACTGAGGAAGGAGAAAAAATAAATTGCGATAAATGTCATACTTTAAAAAATAAAAAGAAAAATTTAAAAATTAAACATTAAAGGGGCGCCTGGGTGGCGCAGTCGTTAAGCGTCTGCCTTCGGCTCAGGGCGTGAGCCCAGCGTTCTGGGATTGAGCCCCGCATCAGGCTCCTCTGGTGGGAGCCTGCTTCTTCCTCTCCCACTCCCCCTGCTTGTGTTCCCTCTCTCACTGGCTGTCTCTCTCTCTCTCTCTGTCAAATAAATAAAAATAAAATCTTTAAAAAAATTAAACATTAAAAAATTAAAAATTGAAAATAAAATATAGGGCACCTGGGTGGCTCAGTTGGTTGGGCAGCTGCCTTCAGCTCAGGTCAGATCCCAGGTTTCTGGGATCGAGTCCTCCGTTGGGCTCCCTGCATCTCCCTCTGCCCTTCACCCTGCTTGTGCTCTCTCTCTCTCACTCTCTCTCAAATAAATAAATAAAAATCTTTTTAAAAAATTAAAAATTAAATATAGAAACAATATAGCCATTTTTCTCTGAAGAGCAGAAATTTACTGATAAAAAAAATTCATATATATCCTTTATCATCAACCTCTTCCCTTAGTCATCTATTTTCCTAGGCAAATGCACTATTTTTTAGTAACTTATTGAAATGACCAAAGACAGGTAATCACAAAGAGTTAAAAGAAGAAACAAAGGCCTATGATGATGAATGGCTGGAATAATTAGTCCTGGAAATATTAATAGTGGACTGTATCTCTCTGCCATTTTGCAAAATAAGAAAATCAAGAGGTGCCTGGTTGGCTCAGTCAGTAGAGTATGCTACTCTTGATCTCAGGGCTGTGAGTTCAAGCCCCACATTGGGTGTGGAGATAAAACGAAAAAAATCTTTTAAAAAATAAAAATTAAAAATAAATAAATAACGAAAAATAAATAAAGAAAATCAATGTTAAATTGCTTGGCTACAAACTGGAACACAAGAATGTGACTGAGCTTCTTACCTTTAATTTCCAATATTCATCTAAATAAATTTAAAGGCATTCACAGCAAAGTTAAATAAAATTCTAATGTACTACAGAACTAATGGCAGATACTATAGATTATTAACCATAAAGGCAGCCAACTTCTGAAAGTGATAGTTGTTGGTAAGTGATAGTTTTGTTGAAAGAACAGCAATGACAAAGAGTGGAATTGCTGAAAATAAAGCTTTCTATGCTGATTTCTTGAGGTTACTATAAGAAATAATAAGAGTAGGGGTGCCTGGGTGGCTCAGTTGGTTGAGTGTCAGCCTTCGGCTCAGGTCATGATCCCAGGGTCCTGGGATTTAGCCCCATGTTAGGCTCCCTGCTCAGCGGGGAGACTGCTTCTCCCTCTCTCTCCCTCTGCCCCTTTCCCTGCTCCTGTTCTCTCTCTCTCAAATAAATCTTTAAAATCTTGGAAAAAAAAGAAATAATAAGAGCATATTATATACCGACTTAAAAAATTGAAGTGATGGGGGTAAGCTATTTCAGGATCCATATAACAATTGCTAGACTAGCAGACTGTCAGTAAACCAGTCTGAACTACCATACTTTAATTCAAGCCGCTTTTCTTGTTTCATTTACTATTACCATGCACCAAACAATACACGTCTAAAATAGAGATTTATGGTGCTCTCGAGTTTTAAACCCCTTTTTTTTTTTTTTTAAGATTTTATTTATTTATTCATTCGACAGAGATAGAGACAGCCAGCGAGAGAGGGAACACAAGCAGGGGGAGTGGGAGAGGAAGAAGCAGGCTCACAGCAGAGGAGCCTGATGTGGGGCTCGATCCCATAACGCCGGGATCACGCCCTGAGCCGAAGGCAGACGCTTAACCGCTGTGCCACCCAGGCGCCCCTAAACCACTTTTATGTTGTGGCCAGTCTCCCAAAGAATGCATCTCCTATTCATTAAGTAGGTACTCGATGCTGGACAGGATGGAAAAAATATTTTTGTGTAACTATGACATCCCATGGGTCCTGTATATATGCCAGATTTTGTTAGTTTCTTTTTCTAAAGCTCACATTTTGTTATATACCTCTGTTGTACCACAGGTAATACAAGTTTTATTCAAGCATAAGGCCTCAGAAGGTCTGCCACACAAACCTCCACCCTGAAACACTTTGTAAGAAGTACTCGAATAAGAGCAGAAAGAAATCCAGGAGATGCTGCAAGAGATAGATGGTTTATAGGCTGAATTATGCCTCTCCACCAAATTCATATGTTGAAGTCCTAACCCCAGTATCTCAGAACGTAGCTTTATTTGGAAATAAGGTCGCTCACTGCAAGTATAATTAGTTAAGACGAGGTCATACCATACTAGAGTGGGCCCCTAATCCAATATGACTGGTGCTATTATAAAAGGGGGAAAGCTGGACCCAAACAAGAAAACGGAGAATGCCATGTGAAGTATGAAGTTAAGCTGCTACAAGCCAACAAACTACCAGAAGCTGGGAGAGAGACCTGGAAAAGATCCTTCTGTAAGTGACTTCAGAGGAGGGCACAACCCTATTGACACCTTAATCTCAGACTTCTAGCCTCTAGAACTGTGAGATAATAAATTTCTATTGTTTCAGCCGCCCAGTTTGTGGTACTTTGCTATGGCAGTCCTAAGAAGCTAATATACTTGGTGAAGATTGCTATTGCCTAGGGGGCCTGGGTGGCTCAGTCGGTTAAGCATCTGCCTTCAGCTCAGGTCATGATCTCAGGGTCTTGGGATCAAGCCCCACTCAGGCAGCAGTCCGCTTTTCCTTCTCCCTCTGCCCCTCCCCCACCCCCACTCATGCGCTCTCTTTCTTTCTCTCTCAAATAAATAAATAAAATCTTAAAAAAAAAAAGGTTGCTGGGGTGCCTGGCTGGCTCAGTCAGTTCAGCATCTGCCTTTGGCTCAAGTCAGGATCTCAGGGTCCTGGGACTGAGCCCCATGTAGGGCTCCCTGCTTAGTGGGGAATCTTCTTCTCCCACTCCCTCTGCCTTTCCCCCTGCTTGTGCTCACCTCCCCCAAATAAAGAATAAATTTTTTAAAAAAGATTTTAAAAAGGTTGCTATTGCCTAAAAAAAATAGTTAAAATCAAATAACAGAAAAATATGAGGAGAGTGCTAAGGAGGAATGTGTCCTTTATACTCATCAACTGCACTGACTCCTCCCCCTAGGAAAAGGAGTGACTAATCTGATTGTTCAGAGGTTAGCATGCATTAGGTCACACGTCACTAGCAGATAAGGTCACTGCCTTGAAGGGTGATTCATGTTTCCCATGTTCTTTGTGTAACCTATGACTGGGTATGTGAGACAGCTCTGGGGTCCTCATCCATTGTGCTGGTTGGGCAAGCTAGCCACTCTCTCTATACATGAATATACAGGTTGGCCCCAAGATTACAATTCCAGTGGAAAGATGGCAGCCCCCTTCCTAAGTGGAAAGTGTAAGTGGCATCTACAATCAACCTCATAATGGCATGTTGTGGTGGCTTATTGGGTCTTAGCCAGCCACTAATGAATAAATCAGTCTTCTGTAATCAGTACATTGTTTTTAATTTGGTTACTGAAGAGGAATGAGTAGTCCTGAAAACCTAAAACAAAGCCTACCCAAGAGCCACAAGCCCTGGTCAACACCACTTTAACTTCTTTTAAGAAACTCTTCCAGGAAAGTTATTTTTTGAAATTGTGACATTTGTTATGTATTCATGATGCTCCAAACACTATTGAGTGATGTACACAGAAATAACATTAGTTAGACTCTGCCCTGAAACAGCTTGATTTTATTACTTATTTATTTATTTGAGGTGGGGGAGGAGCCAAGGGAGAGAGAATCTCAAGCAAACTCCTCACTGAGCATAGAGCACACCGAGCCCAAGGAGAGGCTGGATTCCCCCAACCCTGAGATTATGATCGAGCCAAAACCAGAAGTCGGACACTTAACTGACTGAGCCACCCAAGCACCCCCAGCTTCTATTCTGCAGAAGAGATAGTCCATTCCCCTTCCCCCCGGAAAAACTCTACTAAAATCAGCCTGAAAGAAAATAGCAAGTCTTCTAATATAGAGCCAATAATAGTAAAACATGCAATATTCTAAACTTGCACTATTGCTGTGGACATACTGAATCTCTAACAGAGATATTTTAGTTTAGGATTTTTACCCACACTCCAAGGTAACAGCTATTGACTTACTGGGAAAATGTCACTGTACCAGCTCAAGGAGTGAGTCCAGAGGAAGACTCGGGGACAGGATTGACAGATGCAGCAAATAAAAATACAAGATGCCAGGGCACCTGGGTGGCTCAGTCGGTTAAGCAGCCAACTCTTGATTTCATCTTGGGTCATGATCTCAGGGTTGTTAGATGGAGGCCTGCATGGAGCCCCACATGAAGTCTCGAATCAGGCTCCGAGCTCAGCAGGGAGTGTGCTTCTCTCTCTCTCTCTCCCCCTCTTCCTCTGCCCCTCCCCCCACTTGTGCTCTCTTTCTCTAAAATAAATAAATAAATAAATCTTTAAAAAATACAAGATGCCCAGTTAAGTGTGAATTTCATCTAAACAATGAATAATTTTTTGGTATGCATAGGTCAAAGAATATTCATAATTAACCTGAAATTCAAATTTAATTGGGCATCCTGTATTTTATCAGGCAACTCTACTCAGGGCGGACAAATAGGAGAATATACATAAGCAGATTAGATAGTCAATCTGCCAGCTTCTTCAGGTATAACCTGCAGAAGCTTACAGCTTCTGAGAGGGACAGCCCTTCCTACAATGTGATTCCACTCCCCTAACCTCCACTCCCCCAACCCTGAAGAACCAAAAGTAGACAACTGGATGCTTCCTAGAAGCCCATAACTTAGTTGGCCATCAGACATAGTTTCTTGAGGATTTTTAGTAAGAGACACAGGGACTCTAGAGAGAACTATGTGGATGCTTGAATTAAATAACATGTACAGTAAGGCTGGGGAGGCATGTTAGGGAGAAAGTAGATGATAGTTAAAAGAAAGAGGAGACAGAGCATCGAAGAGAGATACTATGTGGTCACTGACAGAAAGAGCAAGCAAGCTGTTTCTGCTTGACAATTCTAGTTTCGATCACTCTATGGCCTGGCTGTTCTTTATAGTCCAGACATTTGTAATATTGTCTGTTGCATTCTTATAATAAATGTCCCTTTTTTAAACTGGTTTGAGTTAAGTTTATACTCCTTGTCACCACTGATCCTTGACTAAGACATGGCATGAACTCTTAAGGTTAGAACAAGAATGGCAAAAGGCTTCCATCTCAGGTGATCACTCTGATCGATTCATATAGCTGTGTAAGATGGCAGGATTGCAAAAGATCATGGGATTACTTCCAAATTCAGTGACAAAGAGTACCAAGATTGACTAGCATTGTCTGCTATGAATTTAGGAGTGGGAAGTGACAACATATGTGCCATATATTTGCCATCCCTGCAATTGAGGAAGAAATTGAAATAAGCATACGTCTTCCTCCAAAATATGCTAAAGGTCATCATATATTTCCTGAGGGAAATATAAGGTACACAGAAAACTCCATATATATATAATTTCATCACCTATAATCACAGCAGTTTGTTGAACGTTTACCTGTTTCTATCTATTCTTTATAGTTATGCAATCCTTAATTTCTTTCTATGGAAGGTCACCCACAGAAATGAATATAAATCATTTATTTTCCTGGCAGGCTTCGTTTGGACTATATTGATATTTAAACAGTTCATGGAAAAGTATGTCAAGGCTATAAATAAATTCTCTGTACATTTGAGATCATGAATATTGTTTATGATTTGGGCCAAGAACAAAAGCTGATTAGGGAAATTACCATATATTCCTGAGACAACTTTGGTTTAAATCAAAGAAGATATTGATTTTTCCCACTAAATAATAATAATTAATAACAACAACTAATATTAATATGATAGAGTGGGCACTTAGTTAGATATGAGCAGGGAACAAATACTTTCTAACTGATTAAAAGGGAAGAAACCAAGTTCCAAACCACAGCTAAAGACTGGGGGAGGAATATGCATGCATTGTTCCCTATAACCACTGCCCTACAGCAACCTATAGCTTCGTTAAAATACATTTACATTGCAGTTTTAACCCTCCCTCCTCCCCCCACCAAGGGGGATGCCTGCCATGACAGTCCCGACAAGGACAACAAGGACCGTATAGGGCCAAAAAACTCCCCGTTTAGACCGATAGGAGCAGTCCCTTAGATGATTGGAAACAACTTCAGTCAGAGACCACCCTAGTTATGATCAATAACCTATGCAAACATAAAAAGAAAAGACAACCCTGACCCCCAGTGCACTTGCCATCTCTGTGCCTGCCCACTCTCCCATCTTGAGAGTGTACTTTCTTGTTAACTGCTATTAAACTCTTGCTCACTTGAAAGTTTGGCTCTGAATTCTATCTTAGTCGAACTCAAGAACCATGGCTGGCATGGAGGCAGAAAAGGGACTCACTGTTGACAAATATGGCACATCACAGACTGCCAAAAAGTGAAACAGTCTCACATCTCTCTATTAAATACAAAATTGCTGATATCAGGACTCTGTACATATTACAAATACACCATCCAGGAAGCACTATCCTAAATTGGAGTGAATCAGGGCAATTACCAAGAGTCCTACACTTTAGGGAACACTAAACTTGTGGTACACTGAGAAATAATTGATGGATGCAGCCCAAAGGAGATAATGATCTAGTGAGCACTTAAAAAGAAAACTGTTGCCTGACAAATATACACATATTTGATTCATTTATCTATCAACCCTTCTGTAATTTTTCTATTGCTTTAACTGAATTTCATTTGGATAACCATATTGGGTTGGGGAGGGGAGTGTGTCCGATGGAACCTCATAGTGATTAGACCTGGCTAAAAATGTCCTATGGAAGCCTGAGGGTCAGTAAAAGTATGCCTGCCCCATGGTAATGTAAAACAGTCATTAATGATAGGAGATTGCCCAGTAATCACAAAATGACAGTTACCAGAGAAAATAGACTAACTGTTAATTATGACTTTATAGCTGAGAAGGAGTTGAGACATTACCAATCACAGTCTCAGAAGTGATCTGTAGGAGAGGAGCTAATTAACTTCTTGTGAAGAATGACAAGATCACTGTTCCTTTGAAGTCCATATTCTATCTGGTTGCCTGGGTAATTCTGTCCAATCTATATGTATGTACACACATAGAGAAAGAAGCAGTTTTACTCTGAATATTAATGAAATGTACAGAGTAAGTACTTAATTTATTTGATGGGTTCAGTCTTTTTTTTAAATTGGTGGGTATTCTCTGTTCAACCCAGGATTGGTTAGGAAAATTCTCATAAACCACAGATATGGCAGTGTGGTATAAGGAGGGTGGAACAAGAAGGAGGTACTGAATATCGAAAAGTAGGTTGAATGGGGCAGAGAGGACACCTGGTTTTCCCCACAACTGTAAAGAAGGTACTGGGCAGAGTAGCTGGCAGTCTCAGTGTGTGAGCTGAAAGGCAGGGAGTGAGTGACACCTCACTACACACCTAAATAGTTTACCCTTTGATACTTAAATCCCATCACCATAGACTCTTTACTTTGGTTCAGCATTGCTCATTCCCTGTGGTTCTTTATAAGCATCTAAACACATTTCAAAGTCTCCAAATTCTTAGATTGAAGAGGTTTATCAGATCTCATTCTTCTATTCATAAGGGAGGATTGCAGAAGAGCCCTGGGCTCTTTAGGTGGGGGCTAGGAAAAGGCAGTTTGAAAGTGAGGGGCATGAGAGTTTGAGAAAGTCTAGTAGACACCTGTTGGGATGTCTGTCTTGCTCACCTCAACTGATTTCTGATTTTGCTGGGAGCTCTCCTTTTGAGAAGAATCTCCTGGTTTGCTGACGGTTTTCTGGGGGAGACTGAATGCCTGGCTAGGTGAGGATAAAGACACAGGCTGCCGATCACGAACAGTGTCATCTAGTCTGCCTGCCCATAAAGTCTGGTGTGCTGAGAACTATTCCATCATCCTGTGAAAGGTGTATATGTGGGATAGAGCTGTAACGAACTAATAGGAGTTTGCTCCTTGGTAAGTCACAGAAACTACACGAGGTAGCATGGTAGCACAAGGGAAAATTGATTTGCAGCAAATAATGAGATCACAGGGAATAACTTCCAAAGCTGTGACTCCCTAAGCGACGGTGAATGGGATCCTTTAATTTAGGGTTAGGATGAATATTAAATAGGGGAGCCTTGTCATCATATGTAGAGGTGGGCATAAGGTGGCGCATGAGCCTTAAGGAAACGTGCCTATACATACATCGTATGTTATATAAATGAGATGTGTGCTCCTCCTTGGGCAGAGATTTTTAGTATTATAATGCGGTAAAGGTAACTGTCAGTCACTTCATGGTCCACCTGTGCAGGTGTGAGTTGGGAGTTAAGTTCAAGCTGGTCTGGGTGCTCTGGGGTGACCGGAAACTTTTTGTCTGGACAGTTGCTTTTGCTTGAGGGGTAGTTTCGGTTTCCACCACAGGATGCTATGCCCTTTGGGTCTCTTGTTAAGAGATAAGCTGGAAAGAAGAGCTTAAGGAAAAATGTGGGACAAAGGTTGGTGCATCCAAGCAGGTGAGCAGTAGAGAACAGGTCTTGGGGTCTAGCTGGCGACAGAGCCCAAGCAGCCCTGAAGGCATATGTTAGTTCCACACATGGGTGGCCCAGACTCCCACGGGCCCTTCCTCAATCCATACCTGTGGCTTCCTGGTAAGTTACCTATGACCAAATGACTTAAGATAAAAAAGAAATACATCAGCCTGGTTATACGTAACTTTGCATATTTAACCTGGCACCATCTGAAAGTAAAAGTAGATGACTGCAGCACTACAACCTCACCAAGGGGTACCCTAAAAAGATACCAGGGAAGGGAAATCTTCCTAGTGGACAGAGGTTTGAGTAGCACCTCTGGTTGTCTAATTATGTCTAGGAGAGATTACCTGAGGTACAGATCTACTGTGTAGATCTGACCAATGGGTTAGCCAGGGACTTAGACAAGTTTCAAACAGCAATCCAAATAGTGCCACCCAGAAACCTGAAATTTTATCAGCTTAAAAATGGTAAATGTAAAATTCGTGTAATTTAATAAATCATCCAATCCCCTCAATCTTCCCATGGAGAAAATAAGGTCCAGAGAATGTATGTGATTGGTTCAAGGGAAGCTCTAGATAACAACCGGAATTGACATCTCCTGGATCTCAGTTTAGGTCTCTCTCCAGAACAGCACACAGATTATCATTCATTCCTTTGTCAGCATTTCTTGAGCTTTAACAACATGTCACACTCTTCCCTGGAAATAGGGATACAGATAAATACGGCATGGCCCTGCCCTCAAGAAGCTCTTGTGTTTGTTATGTGTTTTGTGCATGTTGGTATATTATAGTTATATCCTGTGACAAGAAATAAGTGAAACCAAAATGGCAAATACCTTTTCAAGTAGGACAGACTAAATACTTGCTGAAGAGTGCCAGATGAAATTAAAAATGCTAGAAAGTGAGCCAGTAAGAACTATATGACTTAAAACAGACACCAACAGAGATATTAATTAATTCAAGGTTGGATTTGATTGTTAAGGGGAGTTTGCATCACTATCACTGCTGGGAAGAGAGCCATTTTTAATGGATTTTGATGGCATCCTGCCTGAGTCTTAGTACCTAAATGTTAGCCTGGATGAGATAAAATTTGAATTAAGTGATCAGGAAGATTGATGGATGGTGCAATCTGCAATTATTTTAAACAGTAGAAAGTGGTGAAATAGGACCGTTGAGTACCCAAAAGGTTTGTTAATTTTCAGATCTGAACTTCAAATTTTATTCTTTGATTCCTTATGAGGATCCACCTTCTTCCCCAATTGACCTTCTCAGAAAAACTAAGCTCTACTCAAAAATAGATGCTCACTCCTGTGCATCCTGTTCATCTAAGACCATTTGATTCACTCTCAGCCTTCCCCTCTCAGCCTTCTTTACTGTCTTAGAGGAAAAAGGGTCCCTCCTCACCCCTCAAACCTGAGCCTCATGCCCTTACCTCATTTCACACCCTGCTTCCTCAATTCTCTTTCTGAAATCTTTAGCTTCACCTTTCTACAGAATCCTTCCCTCTCTGCTTTTACACATATATAGGTCTCCTTCTGTTTGGAAAAAAAAAAAAGTTGCTTATCCTTACGGCCCACTTGTTATTGTACAATTTTTTCCCTTCTTTAACCATCAAGCTTTGAGAATGAATGGTTTACACCTATAAGCTACAATCTGGCTTCTGGCCCAACTACCATTGGAAGTACACTCCTAAAGCTCATGCATACTTTCTGAAGCATTAAATGAAATAGGCTTGCTTAGTCCTGATTTCCCTTGACCAGGGATAGATTTCTGAGGTTTACAGCATCTTATACCAAGCTCTAATACCACATTTTCCTTGCATACTGGACATTTCGAGCATTCTATTGCTACTTCAATGTAGTTAAAAACCAAACTCACAATTTCCTCCACCGATATTCCTACAAATGACTCTCCTATGTATGACTAATGGCAAGCTCTATGAGACAGGGATCACATCGCTTGCATTCATTGCTATAGCTTCGCTGTGCTACTTGGATGCAGTCAATTGTTAAAATGAATAAATATCATTCTCCCACTCGCAGAGCCTTAATGCCTTAGAGTCATTTTGAATTCACCTCTCTCCTTTGTCCCATAAATTAAACCAGTGATCAAATGTTGTCAATTATGCCTTCAAAATATGGTGGTTTAGGGTATGGATTTGCAGTCTAGTAGATCTCTTTGACTCTTTGCTCTGCTACTTTCTGTGACTTTGGGCAAGTTCCCTAACTTCTCCATTTCTTCATCTATAAAATGAGGATAATAGTGGTACCATATGGGGTTAGTGAAAATAAATGGGACAGTGTATATACAGTGCTTAGCACAGTACCTGACACGTAGCAAGTACTCAATAATTGATAGCTATTAAAATTATCTTTCACTACTCCCCATTGTGAACCCACACTCTGCTAGGGAAATCTACTTACTACTTCATATCTTTGCAGTTTGTCTGGGCTAGAATGCTCTCCTTCCTTTCTGCCCATTCAGAATGCTATTTATCTTTTTATTAATGCTTATTTTTTTGAAAGTGATGCATATTCATAAAGTTATTACATTAATAAGACTTATAAAGAAAAAAAGCAAACCCCTATTCCATCTCTCCCAACTTCTGATCTGTACTACTAAAGCAACTACTTGGAAAAATTTTAGCTATTTCTTCTAGTATTTACTTCCATATTTCTATATAATGTACTTATACTGATGTTTCTTAATCTTTCAATTTTTAGATAGTACTTATTATCTTCTTATTATGGAAGATACAGATTTAGACCTCTTACAACATTACCCTTTCCAACTTGTGTTCCCTTCATCCTACAAAAGAGTTGCAATTTAGTAAATCAGTAAGACAGTGCTTTCATTGTTACGGCTATGTAAATGGCTTTCACTTCAGAGCCAAGTAGCATTTTATCATGACTCATTTATTTTTTTGTGCAACTTTCAGTTTTTCCTGGAGTTACAAAGGGCCTTGGTTTTTCTTAGTTGGCTTTATTTTCCATGTATCAAGCACTAATTCTTCACTAATTTCCCACAGAATTGTAAAACCTTTCTGAATACTATTCTCCACATGGTCAAACACATCAAGTAATCTATCAGTTAATTTAAAAAATTTTTTTCTCTAGAGACATCCCTCCTATATCCCTCCATCTTCCCACTCTCCTTTAGCCTTGTTGCTCCCTAGGTGCGCCACACGGCTGTCTACCTCAAACTTTCTTTTATTATCAGGTCGGGAATTCTCTTCACCTCTCTTTTATGTTTATCCCATTTTCTAGATCTCATGACTTCCTCTTTCTTGGTTTACTCTCTCACATGATGGAATGTGTATTCTGTTTGCTTCCTGAGAAGGGAGGTTTAAATTTTACATCATTTACTACTCCTCAACATGGACCCATTGCTCCTGTAGGCAGGTCTACTTACCATTTACTGGAGTATTTTCACCTCCACATCTTTGCCATTTATCTTGGTCAGAATGTTCTCCTACTTCCTGTCTACATGTCCAAATGTTATTTGTATTTTCAAACTTATTTTTATTTTTATGAAAATAACGTATCCTCATAGTTTAAAAGTTTATAAGGCTTATAAAGAGAAAACAGAGAAGTCCCTTAGCCCATTCTTTTCCATTCTCAATCTATGCATCCAGAGGCAAGTACTTTTCATTATTTTAGCTGTTTCTTCTAGTGTTTACCTCCTTATTTCTAAATAATATAACTATACTGATATATTTTAACTTAATGACTTATTATGGAAGATAAAGATTTACTCTTTTTGTGCCATATAATCTTCTCTGTCTCTAGTCTCTATCTTCCCAATATAGTTTGGGAGGATATAGAATTTTGAATTAGAAATCATTTTCTCAGAATCTTAAAGGCCAAACAAACTATACCTCAGTGAATTCATTGTGGTTCCTATAGATTGCCTCTTCCACTGTACTAAAATACCCCATCCTTTTAATAGTCAAGAGTTCTAGCTTGCATGCCTTTGGTATCATGATTATTAGAATACACCTTTTAATAGTCCGAGTTCTAACTTGCATGCCTTTGGTATCCTTTTAATAGTCAGAGTTCTAACTTTGGTATTATGATTACTAGAATACACCTGCTTCCCCATTTTGAAAAGCAAAACAACATTAGACGATCTACGATCCCTTTGGACTTCTCCTGTTCTCCATGATTACTAACCTCATTTGTCAGGGCCCTCTATGTAATTAATATGGGCTATTTGGAGCACTACAACAGGGAGCCCTGATCTTATCTGACAAAGTGACATTTAAGCTGAGATCTGAAGGATGAATAGCAAAGTCCATGAAAGCATTCCAGTGGAGATGGTTGCATGTGCAAAACTGTCAGGGGAAAAGAAGCTTTGGGAACTCAAGGGATGAAAGGTGGCCAGTGGGGTGGAGCTTGGTGACTGAGGGGGAGCAGGACCACTTTTAGGCTAGAGAGGAAGGCAGGGGTCAGAGAATTCAGGGCCTTGTAAGTGATGCTAAGGCAAGATTTGGGACTTATCCTAAGAGTGATGAGAAGCTACTGAAAAGTCATTACGTAGGGGAGTGATCTGATCTGTCTTCCAAAGATTTCTGGGGTTGCAGTGTGCAGAATGAATTGGAGAGAGCCAATAATTAGGAAGATACGGATAAAATCAGTCTTAAGTAAGTGTTAGGGCCAGACCTGGAAGGGAGAAAGAAATTTCAAATGGGTAAAAGGTAGTCTTATAAAGTATGTTTGAAAACTCAGCAGAGACAATTAAATTTTTTCAACTTGCTGATGGCAGTGATTTAGATGCTGATATACCAGCTTCATTTTTTTTTCTGTTTTTAGTATTAGGTGGAAAAAGTGTCTCCTTCTCACCATTCCCTTCCTGATGGACCCATGAATTGCTGATCAACTGACTGATCCCAGAAGCAGTTTGCTCCTCTCCTTCCCAAGTGTGGACAGCATCCTGTGCCCTAGTGGTTGTTCTGCCCATTCGCCATGGTGAGATTTCTGAGGGGTTGAGGTAGAAGGTGGGAAAGAGTAAGGGAAGCAACAGAGAAGGGCTTCTGAGGGGCTTGTGTGGAAATGGGGCAGCAGAATTGAAATGGTGGAGGAAGAACACTTTCCCTTTTCTGATGGTAAGCATTATATGTAATCAAGATGGTAATAAGGACAGAAGACTGCTTCCTCAGAATTCCTGCCTGCAGGAGACTGGGGCTTCTGCTGTAGTCAGCTGATAGACCACAAGAGCTGGTGTTAATATACCACGGGTTCTGACAGTTTAGGCAGGAGGAAGTTAGTTTTTGCGGTTCTGTTTATGCAGTTGGCCAAATGAAAAATGCTGGCGGATGGGTTTGCTTTTCATAGTCATTGACAACAGCTTTCTACAACACCTAGGTTTTCTTTGGAAACTGTGAAGAGGTACTGAAAAGAAGAAAAATAATTTCTTCTTGTCTTAAAGAAGCTCACAAAGGAAAGTAATTCTAAAGGGCTCTTATGAGAGTAATTCTAATTTCAAGTTAGGTTTGGATATGGGAAAAAATTACCTTGCATAAATGTTGTGTTTTGCTGAGCATATTTTGATTTGTGTATTGCATTTTTATAGTCAAGCAAATTAGTCTGGACCCATGAGTATAGGTGTTGTGATGAAACAATCAGGACATAGAGATGACAAAATTACAGTAACAAATGAAAATGTGACCAGCAATATTGCTATATCTTGGGGGATCCTAAATGCCTTGCTTTTAAACTGGACAACATCGCAACGGCATGTGAGATAATACACAATGGTGTGTGAGAGAATACTGCAAAATAATTTCTAGTTCTTTAATTTTTAAATTTTTTCCTTTTTTTAAGTAATCCCTACACCCAATGTTGGGGGGCGGTAGGGTCAAACTCATGTCCTGGAGATCAGAGTCACTTGCTCTATGGGCTAAGCCAGCCAGGCACCCCTAGTTCTCCAGTTTTTTAAGAAGTTGATCTGTTTGAGAGACACCTGGCTGGCTCAGCTGATAGAGCATGTGACTCTTGATCTTCCCAGGTGTGAGTTTGAACCCTTCCCCCAACACTGGGTGTAGAGATTACTTAAAAAAAGAAGAAATTTTTTTTTAAAAAGTTGATATGCTTGAATCTATAAGTACATTTTTTCCTTTTGTTTAACAAAATTTTATATAGGAAGCTATTACTTATTATTTACTAGTAAGTACTTGCATCTCCAACATCTAAATTCATTTTCCATTACCTATTTATTGATAAGGATGTATTTTATTGATAAGAATTCTAGACGTATTCCTAGAACAAATGATAATCACTGCTCCCGCCTCCAAATTCCAGTATCTAGAACAGTGCCTGCCACATAGTAGGTGCTCAACAAATGGTTAGTGAATTAAATTATATTAGTTGCTGTGTTCAATAAAGTAAAGCCAGAAAATAAACTCTATTCGAAAATTAATCTTTGAAATAGTAGAGAACAAAACCTTAGATCCATTTTGCCAAAATAAAATATCCTAATATCTGATTAATATACATCTAACATAAATCTTAATCATTAGATGCTAGCCTCAAGTGTGAAAAAACAGAAGGAACCAAAATAGGGAAAGAATTGGCAATGTTTCCCATCGTATTACTTCTTGGCAATTAAGACAATTTGGAAACATACCTTAAGTCTCCTGCATTGGCACTTCATTGGAGATGGGCTACTCAGTGCTCGCAGAATCAAGTTCAAACTTC